>NC_141071.1:41249838-41257338 GCF_041138505.1 Cibotium barometz | reverse complement strand
TGATGGTGACAACTAATTGTGACTCCCAATGCATGTAAGCATGTGTAAAAAATACTTGTAAAAATTATTTTAAAAATCTCCTTTCTCCTTCATGTGAAAGATCTTTCCTTCTCTTGCCAAGTGGGGCTCTCTTTTAATTGCCACATGGCAGGTTACAAGTAATATATTTATAGATACTATGTTTTAAAAGAGAGCTTCACAATCATGAAGAATGGCCGCCTACACCATCATGAAGAAGAGCTGCATCATTGGAGGCAACAGAACAGATTCAACAAAATACTAAAGCTTGCATAGCAAAGGCTAGTCAAGGCCTAGACAAGGAGCTATCTTCTCAAGATTCCTGGTTTGTGCCCAAGAAAAGGACAGCTCATAAAACTTGGACAGTTCCGGATGAAACAGGTTTTTGTGAACCATGAAAAAAAAAGCAAGGCAAAAAAATTATTTCGCATTTCTAAAAATTTAAGCTCGAGAATTTGTCATTTAAGTGGTCTCCTGCCTCAAGTCTTGAGACTTGCATTATGTTTTGAGACTCGCATTATGTTCTGAAACATAATGCATATGTTCTGAAATATAATGCAAGTCTTGAGACTTGCATATACCCTCCCAGTTTGGAGCCATGATTGCCATCTTCTATAGCATCCAGCTTTATTGCCATGAAGGGTCTGCCATCCACACAAACTGACAGCCTATTACAGCTCACAGGAAGCATACACCTTAAAAGGCAGATAAAAAAGCACATGATATGGCAAAAGAGCACTAACAGCAACAAGGCAATCAATGATTTATTACTATAATCGCACTTATTTCGTGACCGATTGCCCATGGTGTTCCCATTTGAAAAATCAAGTAGGCTACATACTCTCATTTTGTGAAATCCATAACACCACGTATTCACAGTCAGATTGCAGCATTGCAGCTTTGAAGAACAAGCCAAGGGAACTACTCCAGCTATGTACCACCCATACACAGACATAATGATGCAGAAACGCCATCATTCTGCTTGCCCTTTGAGAGGCGAAGTCTGACAGCCATAAAGGGTTGTTATAGAAACATTCCAATATATACAAAATCAAGTACTGAGGGCTCAAGATAGCTGAGTGGCAAGTCACACAACTTCTTGTATGCCTGCAAAAAAACATTTGGACATGAATAAAAAAGAATTTCTTAAGAAAAATCCCTCCGCCGTCTCAGGCAAGGTACTAGTCTGGCCTGTGATTTCCAGCTCTCCTTCCTCTGAAGGGAGAGGCTTGAGTGAGTCTCAAAGTACAGATAAAGTTATTCTATCCCAACATTTGAGAACTCACTTCCGTCTAGATTTCAAATCAATGACCACCACACTTATATTATCTTTGCTACCCCTGCCATATGCAAGCTTCACGAGAAGTGCAGCAACTGAAGCAGATACCGTATCTTCGCAAGGTGAAGATGTCGGACACTCACACTTCCTCCGCGCAGAGGCAAAGCATCTCCGTGCCACATCAGAAGCAGTATCATTACTTATTACGTCCCATAACCCATCACTTGCCAAAATCAAGCACTCATCCTCTTCTGTGCGTTGCAAGCAAATAACATCGGGTTCAGAAACAACGTAACGCTTCAAGTAGCGATCCCCTGCATAGGTTCAAAGCATGATTTTTTCTCAGCCTAAGTTGCTTTGAGGTGCTCGGGAGGGGGAGGGGTGGGGTGGGGTGGAGGGGGGAAAGGGTACTTTCAGGAACAAAAGCATACCTATTGCCCTTGACAGTGCCAAAAGACCACCCACTCTATAACCGTCCCAATATATAACTAGTCCACCTGCCGCCTCAATTCGGCTAGTCTCATCATCTCTCTCTGGCTGTAGAACATAGACAAAATATGAGTTGAGAAATCACCGTAAATTGGAGAAATCCTGCAGTATATGAGTTTCGACACAGTCTCTGGGCCTAAAGGCAAAGTTGACTACCTTGTGGTCCTTAGTTAGAGGGATGGCTTTTCCACCTCTGGACAAGACAGCTCTAGAATCTCCACAGTTTGCAATGACTACCTGAGAAGGGCTGACCACTGCCACTACCGCTGTTGTTCCAACATTTTCAGGAGCAATTGTATCCGTACAGCAAGTGGCAGAGCTGTCAACATGATCACATGCTCCATTTGGACACACACCCCCAACCTCCTTGTCCATCTTCAGAAAACAGGATGACATCACTTTTCTCCACACAGAATCATCCTTGCTATCTTCAGAGACTGAGGAACTGGCAAGCTCTTCAGTGAGTGCATGATGTAGCCTCTCTGCACAGTATGTAGATGCCTGCAGTGCAACATGATAAGTTGATTAGGCTTGTAACACCAGGAGAATGAGAAAAGAAGTCGGTAAATCAAATTATCAGCATACCTGTGAACCACCATGGCCATCATACACAGCGAAGAAATGAAGGTCAAGTGATTCAGTGTCCACGTTTCCATCAGTGACGGCACCACAAGCAAGCCGTGCAAAAGACGGCATGATGACGGCTGTGTCTTCCATCTCTCTGCGCCTACCACAAACCAGTAACTTCCCACTCGGAGGGCATGTTCCACAACTCACTTGGTTTGTGTGAGTGGAGCTGGTCTCAGAGGCACCTGGAGAGCTTCCTTCTACACAGGCTAGAGAAGCAGCCTTCTCAGCTGGATATAGCATATCAGAGTCCACCTGAGAAGCCTTACTGGCTGGGGTCCAGGGCTTTTCAGCGAGCACAGTATCAGTCTTTCTATCTGGGATGGCCTTATCCCGATTCACCAGTTCGGACGCGTTTTCTCCAGCACCTTGACCTGCCATAGTAAAGAGGCCCTTTGCCCTCTTTGAAATCTTTGCCATTTTTCCCACTTGCAGCTTCTGCTGTTCCCCCTCTTCATAGTGGTGCTGAAAAACACCTGGATGAACTGCGCTGCTAACTTCTGCAGTCCATGCAGAGAACTCTGATGAGGTTTCTTTCAGAGTGCTACCATGCTCATCACTGACAACAGTCACACGGAATCCTTCAAAGCCTGCAGCAGTATTACTGCAGCCTGTTTTGCTGATGTGAAGGATACATCTGCTGGTCTGCCAACCTTCAGGGGGGTAAGACTTAGATCTGACAAGCCCGCTTCCTCCAAGGACGGCATTGTTGGAGGCTATGTATGCTTGACCGAAGATCTCAGGACCCTTAATCTCAGCGAGGAGCTCAGAAGCTAAGGAAAAGTCATTATCATCTGCTGACTGGGACTTGGAACTGGGGAAGCCAACACTATCTTCTCCTTCACCACCATTGTCGTAGTAGCACAAGTTACAGATGCTGCTGCCATGGAGGGGCCGGGAGCGCTTGCCTTGATGGATGAGATTCAGGCTTCTGGTGGAGGCGGGCGAGTAACGGATCTTCTTGAGCCGTCTGATCTCCCTCCGTTTCCGCCTAGCAGCGACTGAAGAATCGAAGATGAGAGTGGTGCTTTCCTCAACGAGGCAGGCATTTTGAGGGTCGCTTGGCTCCATTCTTCAAAACACGGGGAGAGAGAAGGCTGTCTGATGGAGTGTGTGTGTGTGTGTGTGTGTGTGTGTGTGTGTGTGTGTGTGGATGCGGAAGCCTCTCTCTCTCTCTCCACAAAGTTTTCGGGGTATGAATATTAGTGAGCGGCTTTTGCGTAGCTTTAGCAGCACACTGTACCTGGTTTTTCAGACGGCTACCTAATCTGTTAAAGCAGAAACTCGCTTCCATAAAGCAGGGTCAAGGAAAGTAATTTTACCTTGACAGGCTCTGTTCGTCTTCGATAATGCAGATCTCTCGAAGGGACAACGACTCGGGAAGACTTCGATCTGAAGGCCACGTTTCTTCTGTGCAACGAGAAGAAATTCTTGGACCTCCCTAACCCTAAACCTAGCTTTTCACCAGCAAACAACAAGCAGAGCCTCCAGCTGCATGTCGTCGCGTTAAAGGAGGAAACCGTCGAAACGCCGCCTACAGGGCAAGGACTACACAGACAGCGTATGTAGGGAGTAAGGGTGGCGATTATGGAGCAGTATATGTAAGGGTTAGGGGAGCGGAGGGCGAGCAAATTTGACCGTGGAGACAGCCATGGAGAGTTCCCGGGCACAGCCTTGAAAGTACACCAGAAACAACCAACAGACTTCCTCCAAAAACATTAAAAACTGACTCAATTACCTCCCGCCACGTCCCCTCTGGTCCACGTGTCCCTCGCTACAACCTACCAGAGTTCAAGAGTGCTTATAATTGTACACAAGGGCCTGTTCACACGAACGCAAACAACGAGTATCCAGGTTTGTTTTTCGAGCCCGGGTCACAGACATTTTGCGACTCAAACGGAGAAACGCTTTTATCATTAGTTTCGTCGTCCCCAACCCAGAGACGGTTTCGCTACTTCCTTAAAGCATTGCCTCGGAAGACCCATGATATGGGCACGACACCAAGTACTTCCGAAGGAGCCCAGGTATTATGGGACTTGCCACCTGGCGCATGCACTAAAAACTCTGTATACTTGGCGGACTTTTCAGATAGGAATTGCCCTATCCTGGAGGCTAGAGCGGTTGTTGGTCTCTGCAATTTTTACACCTCCTAACTACTTACCTTGGAGAAGGTAGTTTCACCTCCTTTAGACATTTAAGAGGTTAGTGAATACACTCACATGTAGCGTGACACATTTGGTGCATATGTTGACAATGCTTGCACTCCAACATCATCCATGAGCTAGCAGAGATTTTGAGTACACATGTAACATGACACATTTGCCTCATAAAGGCTATTAGCAATGCTTGCATTCCACAATTACAATTAATAAGGCTAAGTTAAATATACATAATCCATAATTTAGTAGAATTTTCGTGTGATAAGGCTAAGATGAATGTACATTACTCAACTTAATAGAATAGTGTTGAGTTTTCTCAAGCCATCATTCCACAAGAAGTTAAGCATGCCCATAAGTATTCAATGCCACAGTTGTAGAAGCTCATTCTCATAAGTGTATGGGCCTTTTCCCACGAACTCAATTAACTAGGCCTCTAAAACTTGGCCATAGAGGTTGAAACTGTGTCGATTTTGGCATGGCTGTGAATTCCTTACAAAACTTGGCTAAAATGTCATGGTGACATTTGTATTACAATGTATGAATGTGAATGCAAACAAATCACATCTCTATATCTCTATCTTTTCTCTATATATATTATATAAAGGATATATATAATTATCTAAAAGAAGAGTTTCACAAAGCTGCCATGTGTGGCAAAATTTTGCAGGTTTGGGAAGCAATTTGGAAGTTCGAGGAGGGATAGGCTCATATTACTCTAGGAATTTGAAAAATATCAAGCTGGGAATTATATCTGTGCAAAGCACGGATCAGTCCACTAGTATCATAAATGCCCAATATCCTCACGGTATGGTTAAATGTGCCATGGAAAAAGGCCTTAAGCTCATTGTCATGATTGGTGTGTAGCATGGCCAAATTTTCCAAGCAGGGATCTAGGTAATCGTGCCACTTTCGGAATAGTTAGAAACTCCATGGCCAAGTTGCACTCAATGCCTTTAGCCCGCTATAGCATTGTCTATTCCATTTTTAGTGTCATTTTCAGCAGGTGAAAAGTTGCCCTAGATAGGGAATCTGTGAGCATATGTGTCTGTGTGTGTGTGTGTTCTAATAATGTGTTCGTTTACTAGGGTAGTCCCATTCTTTAGATTTGGGTTTCTTTTGTTTTTTGTTTTTTTTTAGATGACTGAAATTGAACACCACGACAGACATGCAACCTACTATTATGTGCTGTAGGTACCACGTGCCTCATGGTATCGTCCAAGGAGATTCGAACCCGGTAACTCTTTGAATTTGTACTTGCTTAAAAATGTGGCATATGACCAGGACGTAAGGGCATGTAGGACGTTCTGGATTTCACGTGTGAATTGGGGTCATGACGTGTGAAAAGGACGGATCCGTGAGTTCATTGACATTAGCCAGTACTGTTCTCCAGGTACACGCGAAAGTTGGTAGCTCGGAAATGGAGGTACTCAAATATAGGCTTGCCGCTTCAGCATCGTATCAAAGCGATCTCCATTTTCTAAATGCGTGTAGATTTTGGCAGATTTTCTCCCCCGTGTTTTGCGGCCATGGTGTTCGATACGTGGCGCGTGAGCGGGCGCCTGCCACGTAAGCATTAGCGGGGGGCCCACAGCGCCCGCAGACCGGCTGGATTCACAGGTTTTCCACTTTTGTAGGACCCGCCCAGGCCCCATCCCGTGAGTTGCGCGCGCAGGACGCCACGTGGTGGCTTGCAACTGCCATTGAACCTGTCGCCTTCCTTGGACACGCCTGTAGGCGACGCGTGTCAGCTTTCTGCGTCAGCCAATAGTTATAAATAGAGGTAGTAAATAAATAGCAATGAGTCCACATATAAATATCCCGATTCACTAAAGACCGGGCCACCCTTCGAAAAATTTGGGTTACTCCCTGGTGGCTATATGAACACATCACTTCTGGTGTGGCTACAACACTCATGGAGCCATTGATAAATATTAAAGTGCCACCTTCCCTAGTTTGGGGGGCATATGCATTTGCACCCAAGGTTGCTCTCTACGACCTCAGCCTTCAAAAATACCTTCCCCGGGTTTGGTTAATTTCCAGGGACATATGAATAGCACCCAAGGTTTCTTTTTGACGAGCGACCTCAACCTTCAAAATGACAGAAATCACCTCAACCTTGCCCTTTTTGCCCCCTCCTAATGTATTGCTTGACAACGGCTTAAAAATCACCAAAAAGCAAGCCTTGTGGTGGTTTATCTTTCTTCTTCTTTTTTGGAAGGCGCCACCCTACACCTTTATCCTATAAAGCTCATTAGGTTTGACCTCGTGTATTGTGAGAAAGAGCAAGCACCACAAAACTATTAGCACCTTGAAATTCTAGACTTAGCACAAACATCACATTTTTCATACACCTAGCAAGTCAAGAAGGTGCAAAATTTGTTGAGTAGACATTCGAATTTGCTCATCAGACACATCACCAATATAATCAAAATGTGTTAATATAAATGAGTGGCTATCATTGTTGATCGTGACCTTGGCAAATGCATGAACATTGACCAACAATCGAGAGACAAGAGGTGGAGGCAGGGTTGTTTTAAGCTTCTTACATAACAAGCTAAAAGAAGGTATGAGGCAGCTCTTCTTCATGATGGTGTAGGCGGCCATTCTTCATGATTGTGAAGCTCTCTTTTAAAACATAGCATCTATAAATATATTACTCGTAACCTGCCATGTGGCAATTAAAAGAGAGCCCCACTTGGCAAGAGAAGGAGAGATCTTGCACATGAAGGAGAAAGGAGATTTTTTAAATTATTTTTACAAGTATTTTTTACACATGCCTACATGCATTGGGGCTCACAATTAGTTGTCACCATCAAGTCATTTGTTCATTGAATGAGTATATATATATGCATGTATGTATAGGAGAGTTTAACATTTTTGAACTTTTAAAAAGGAACGTTCTTTTCCACAAGCCTTGATACATTGGGG
>NC_141071.1:41219838-41244838 GCF_041138505.1 Cibotium barometz | reverse complement strand
GAGCCAAAGCTTAATTGCCATTGGACAATTGAACATCCAAGTTGGATGTATCGAGTTGATCCAACACTTTGCGACAACACAACTTCTGTAGCTACACATAGTTCAGGCATAAAGAGCTGCCAAAAGAATCATGCTAAAATAACGATCATGCAAGAATAGATCAGATTGAGGGAAGCTCAAATACATGAAAATTTGAGGGCCAAAGAAGAACTACTATTAACTATTCAAAAAATGGAAAGGACCCATTCTGAAGCTTAATTAGCATGTAACAAAGCTAGACAGGCTTAATTCTCAATTTATGACCAACCAATCAATCTCGACAAAAAAATATAAGGCAATTAGAACTTTACAAAGAGAGAAGGAGGTTTCCCTTTTCAAGAATTACTAGAGCAACAGTATGAAGTAAGCCGCCTTGAGGCCAACTACATCATAACACCAATGCCCTACATGCAACATAAATAAAAAGAGGGATGTCATTTCTAGAAGCTTGTAGGAGAGTGCCCAAGAGCCCATAAGCCCGGACTAAGTCGAGTTAGGCAGGGAAAATTTTGTAAAGGATTAGGTGATCCTAGAGGTGGCGGTGCACTTGCCAAACTTAGTGTTGCAACAACATAGCCCCACCTAATATCTCCACCTAGCCCTCTAGGAATTATCATTAATGTTTAGGGTTTAGGATCAGCCGCCCCACTAAACCAGCACATGTTTATAGAATTATTCCAAAAGGTGCTAATATATGCACTTAGTAACATCCTTATTTTTAAAGGAGACATCTAGTTGGAGAAACCAGCATATGTATATAATCAAAGAGTGTATCCGATTGTTATATCCAACTACCATGCATAGTGTTCCATCTTGAAAAACCCTTGTGCAAAGGCTAATTGCAAGACAATTACATTGATAACCCAATCGACATGGTAATTCCTAATCGCCATATTGTGGCCCAAATAAAAGAGTAGAATGCAACCAAAATTGTCTCTTTTTTACTATAATGTAGGTGGCCTAGTTGACATTTGACATGATGGAGGGGGATGAAGCCCTCAACTTTATTGATAAACTAGAAAGACAATACTACTTGGACAAACATAGTAAGATTGGAGGACTAGGCCCAAGAGGATCCATCAAGGATGCTGAAGGTGCCAGGAAGGATGTAAGAGAATGAGACAAAGAGCCACCATTTGGCACTATCGCAGATGAGCAACAGAAATATGTTGAAGCATTCTAAATGGCTAACATAGAAATAGGGAGATAATCCCAAAGATGTGGAATGCCCGGATTTAAATGATGATGCTTTTGAGGAGCCACCATAGCCATAGGAAGGTAGCAAGCCATAAGAAGGAGGTGAAAACTAGATTAGAGAACCACATGGGCATGTGACCCCCTGTTCGGTACCTTTAACCCCCAGCCAAAAGAGAGATTGCTCAAAGAGATACCCAAGGACCTCTCCCACCTACCTACAATCCATGACTATGATGATGAAGCAATTTATAGGTTAGCTCTACCTTGAGCAACCCCTTTCAAGCAGTGTGGCTGTAAAACACCCCAGTCAAAGATCATATTAGATACATGAGGCTAGCAGATGATAAATCCTTTAATAGCATAGAGATATAGAACCAACCAACCAAAATGGCAACTTTGCTGCCTTCAAAATTTAGATCGTCGTCGGGCAATCTACTGTGCCACACCAATCAATCAATGTATTAATCCAATCTGCATGCCACTACATAGGCACATGAGGTGGAAGGAGTATGAGGCCAAGAAGAAGATTAACCTCTCCTCAACTTTCTAGAGTTTATATCTCTACCATTTGGCATGATCCTAATAGAATAATGGATGTGTGGGTTGATCGTCTAATTTCTTACTTCATATCAAGATGCCCTAGATGTCACCCTGTCCAAGTAGCCATCAAGTTCTTAGACACCATTTTGATATGTTTATAGGACTTAAGGGAAGAGAAGGGACCCATGCAATGACACAAACATGATGAATCACATGTGCAAGGCCTTTCCTTTGACATCAACCTTGATCCCACACTTTAATAAATCTATGTGTTATTCTGGTGGGCATATACAATTTTTGGAAGCTTTCACAATGCGAGCCTTTGAAGAGATGTTCTCATTCAAGTTCATCCTTTTAGGCTACAACTTTGTGTTTACCCACATTAATGGGAAGCCACTCCAACACTTACAGGTAGTGCAACACTTTCACATAATGAGGTCACCGTGAAGATAAACTAAAGATCCTCTCATTTCAAAGCCCATAATTCATAAATTCTGAGAATAGAAGAAGGTCTAGGTAGGGGGATTGTTAACTCTTTTTGTACATCTAAAATTCCCACCTCTAGCCTAGGATTAGTTCAAATTATCTATGCCCATGGGCCCAATGATAAGCCGTGTATATATGGGTAGAGCTAGTAGGCAATGGGAACTCGCTTAAGGGGGTGGGTGGTTGGGTAAAGCCCATTTATATATATACAAATTTTGATAATGTGAATGGGGGAATTGAATCATTCCAAAAGTGAGCTTTCTTCTTCTCTTGAACTCTTACCTTCTTGCTTGATTGATTGTAGGTTGCATGCTTATGTGTGTGGAGGTGTGTGTGGAGGATGGATTATGTTGAGTGTGCATGCTTGCTAGCTTGAGTGAGAGTGTGATTGAGCAAGGGTGGAGAAGAGGGTGGTTGAAGCTTTCTAGCTTATCCACTATTGGAAGCTCACGCGGTTGGCCCTCTATTAAAAGTTAACTTGAAAGAAATACCTAAGCTCAAAATAGAAGAAAGCTATGCATGTGACACAAGAATGGGTTAAATCTCCCCCACCATGAGAGTGGCTCACGTCCTCTTCATGGTGTATTTAAATATATTTCCTTGTACAAAAAGCAAGAGCCAAAAATACATGTAGCCAAAAATATGGATCTTCACATTGGGCTTGCATAAGCCTAAATACAAAAATGTGAACACTCTAAGGTTCACTCATAAAATAGAACTAATGTATATTAAAATGTTGCACACTAATGTGCACATAAAATATCATTTAGATTTTCATCGAAGCAAGCCCGATGGATCCACCCTGCCACACTGATCTGCACTGACATTCACAATATAAGCTCAAAATATGTGGCAAGTTAGAGGTGATCAGTCTCACTTACACATAAAATAAATATCCATCAAATAAATCCATAAATTCTAAATAATGCAAATAATTCCAACATTCCTCCCTGGTGTTTGCAACTGTCCTCAGTTGCTAAACATGCAATACCTCAAAGTCGGTACCTTTGCATATTTAAATAACTATGTGCAATACCTCAATTCGGTGACCTTTGCATGAAAGAAAATAGAAATTCAAAATATCCATCACAAAAATCCATAATATTAAAACCTCGTGCAATACCTCAATTCAGTGACGTTTGCATGGAAAAATAACCATGTGTGATACCTCAAATCAGTGACCTTCACACATACCAATGCCAAATACCAAAAGAAACTGACAATCATGTGTGATACCTCAAATCAGTGAGACCTTCACACGTATTAATATCAAATACCAAAATAAATTACCGATCGTATGATACCTCAAATCAATGACCTTCACACGATTACACCGGTCTCAATACCAAGTGTAAAATTCACTGCAACTGTTTGTGAAAGGAGTCGATCAGGGCATAGTGTGTAGCAATGGCATGGTATGGAATCCACTGAGATTCTTCTACAGGATGATTCTTGTACTTAACCAAATATCCGACATAAACATTACCATTACGAGTTGGAGTTTTCTCACAATCAAGAATTGCTTTTGGAACTAAAATTTATGTATCAGCCTCTAGGAGAGGTGACTCATTTCATAAATGGGGGTAGAAGGTGGTGTACCTTTAAAGGGTCTAAGTAGACTAATGTGAAAGGAATTATGAATATTCTAATGGTCAGGAAGGGACAAATGATAATCATTGTCATTGATCTTAGTAGTTATTCTAAAAGGCCCATAAAATCATGGAGATAATTTAATGGCTGGATGTTTCTCAATAGACTTTAGTTTGCACTTTTCAATATGCGAAGCCAAACTAAATCATTTTCTTTGAAAGTCTTTGGTCTTCTATGATTGTTAGCCTATTTAGTGCAAGCTTGTTGAGTCTTAAGAATAGACTCACGAGCTTCAGCCAAAAGTTGATTATGAGTCACGGCAAAATCATCGGCCGCTGGAACTTCATGATGAGAAAGTCTAGTAATTAGAGTTGGAAGTTTCTTATCATAAACAATCTCAAAAGGAGATTTGCCACACCCAGTGGTTGTATGAGGTGTATTATTATATGCAAATTGTAAAAGATGCAAATACTGATCCCAATTTGCAGGAGATGAGATAGTGTAAGACCTCAAAAGATCTAAAATAGTATTTTTTGTGGCCTCAATTTGTCCATTACTTTCTGGATGATATGCAAAACTAAAATCAATCTTTGTGCCTAAGTTTGAAAAAAATGCCATCCAAAAATGATTATAAAATCGAGAATCACGATCTGAAATAATGACTTTAGGTAGTCCATGATTTGTGAAGATAGTTTTGATAAACAATTATGCAACATGTGAAGCATTCAATGTTTTACGACATGCAATGAAATAAGCTTGCTTACTAAACCTATCCACAATTGTCCATATCATATCATTTCGAGAAGATGTTGTAGGTAAACTAGTTATAAAGTCCATAGAAATTTCTTCCCATGGTGCGCTGAGGAAATAGGTAAAGGCATGAGTAGCCCATACTATTTCCCTTGGCATCTTTTAACTCGTTGACATATCACACATTCCAATACAAAAGAAGCAACATCATGTTTTAATTATGGCCAGTAAAAATATTCTTCTATGGTGTGAAGAGTAGTGCGAATGCCACAATGACCAACATGTGGGGGGGGACAATGCATCTCTTCAAGAATAAAAGATCTATAAGGAAGTGTAATGCATAAACGCTTTTTTGAAAGAAAATGAAACCATCATTATATGCATAATCATGAAGAGGAAACCAATTATTAGTTTCTAACTTGTGCTAAACATTGAAAAAATCAAGATATGTAACATATGAATCAGGCATATCATGCAAAGAATGAATGTCAAGCACTGAAATGTTAGAAATAGAAGGTCGTTGACTAAGTGCATCAGCCACTACATTCTCTTTATACCAAGTTGATATTAGATGAGAGGATGAAAACTCTGAATAAAAGATACCCATTTAATATGGCGGTCTAAGATAAGAGGTTGATTAAGAAGATATCTAATACTTTTTTGGTCGGTCTTAATCATAAACTCAGAACCCATAAGATAATGTTTCCACATGCATAAAGCATGGACAACTACTAATAACTCCTTGTCATATGTACTATACGAAAGTTTAAAAGGTGTCAATTTTCTACTCTCATAAGCCAAAGGATGTCAATTCTGCATGAGGACTGCACCGATTCCTGAGCCACTAGCATCAGTGACTTACGAGGAAGAATGGTCGAGTAAAGTCTGGAAGGTGGAGAATAGGGGCATGAGTCAACAAATATTTTAGTCTATCAAATGATTTTTGTTGGCTTTCACCCCATTGAAAAGCTAGACCTTTCTTAAGAAACATTGTCAAAGGAAGTGCTATTAATGAGGAATTACGAATAAACTTCCTATAAAAACCAGCCAAACCAAGAAAAGATCTAACTTCTTTAACACATGTTGGAGTAGGCCAAGTCTCAATGACTTCTACCTTTTTGGATCAACTTTGATACCTTCACCTAAAACAATGTGGCCTAAGTACTCAATTTCATCTTGGAAAAAGAGACTTTTATATGGATTAACATAAAGTTGATTTTCTTTAAGAATATTAAACACTAATGCAAGATGCTCTTCATGTTCGGCATGATTCTTACTAAAGACAAGCAAATCATCAAAGAAAACAATGACGTAATTCTGATGGTCAAGAAATATATGATTCATCATGCATGCAAAATTTGCAGGTGCATTGGTTAGACCAAAAGGCATAACCAAAAATTCATAATGACCAGTTTGAGTACGAAAAACAGTTTTATAAATGTCAAAACTAGTCATTTGGTGACTTGATGATATCCAGATTTCAAATCAATTTAACTGAAGGCAGATGCACCTTTAAGCTTGTCTAGCAAATCATCAACACGATGGATGGGATATCAATTCTTAACCATGACCTTATTAAGAGCTCTATAATCAATACACATGCGGTAAGTCTTATTTTTCTTTTCAGAAGAACAGGTGCACCAAAAGGATAATTACTAGGTCGAATAAGTTTCGTCTAATAATTCTCTAATTTGGCATTCTATTTCTTTTTGTTGCAGAGGATTTGTACAATAAGGAGCTCTATGAGGTGGGTGGCTACCCATACTAATCTCTATAGTATGGTCTTCATGACGTGAAAGAGGTAAGGTAGAAGGTAAATCATCTACAAAACAATCCTGAAACTTAGCCATGAATGCTTGCTGAGAAGGAGTGAGATTATTTTCATATGCTTGCACTTCATTAACTAAAATCGTGTATGCATGTGATTTTTTTCAAAGTGCACGTTTAGCTTGGGTATGGGATAATAATGGATACATCTCAAGAGAACGATCACCAACTAATTGCATGAGAGTACCATTATGTGTGAAATCCATAGTATGCATGGAATAATCAATATGTGGATTGAATTCATGTCTAAATGGCATACCAAGTATGATGTCACCAGAATGCAAAGGTGTAATGAGAAAGTTTTGTTTTTGTTTATAAGGTCCAATTTGTATCTCAAGGTCACGTACTTCAAGAGTGCCCGTGTAGCGTGTGCCTTGAAATGCAGATTTAACCTTATAACACGAAGGATGAGTCTCCAAATGCAACCTACGAATTGCCTTTTTAGAAATAAAATCATGCGTACTACCATCATCATGCAAAATAGTGATATCATTTCCATTAATAGATCCTTTCATATGAAGCAAAGAGTGAGGAGTGATTGAAGTACCTGCCGATTCGCTTTGTGTACCCACTTCTTCATTGTTGAGTTGCTCTTCCGTCCACAATCTGGAGCCGTATCACCATCGCCATCGTAGTATTTGTCATCTTCGATATTGTGAAGTTGTGCCACTTGAGTAGGATGAAAGGTACACTTGTTGGATCGGTGTCCCACTTGATGACACTTGAAGCATGTAGGCACATTATTGCCCTGACGAGGTTGGGTAGGGCGAGGAGTGGGTGCATTACTATTGTGACTAGAATTGGGTTTGGGGTGTACATTGCTTGGGTTGGTAGTATTAAAATTGTTCTTTACATTTGAATTGGAAAAAGTGTGTGCATTGCTATGACCGTTACCAGAATTACCATTATTACCATTCCATGGACGCCGTTGTTGTGATGAAGGAGATTGATAAAATTGAGGGCGTCAAAAAGAAGATCTGAAACCTTGATTCCCCATGAAAGAAGATTGTCAATTGGGTGGAGAAGTATACTAAGCATTGCGAGGTAATTGACGAGGCAAACCTTTCTTGCACTCGGAATCATGAGCAAGAGAGATTGTGTCATCAAGAGAAGTTGGCTTGAACATGTTCACATCCACTTGAATAGGTGTCTCATGTTCATCTTCATATTTTTGTTGGAGCGACTTTTCAGGAATATCTTCAAGCATACAAAGCATAAGAAGTGATTTCCAAAATCTCTCCGTGTATTGAGAAACTGTATCACGATCTGTCATAACGGAGAAGATTCCATGCTCGACGAGTGTTAAGGTGAAATTGTGGAGGAAGAAAAGCAGACTTGAATTTGTCTTGGAATTGATCCCAAGTGAGAGGCTTGGTAGGACCCATGCGAAGTGCGTTCCACCATAAAGAAGCTCGATCACTCAAATGATTAGTAGCACACTTTATTTTATCTCCCTCGGAGAATCGTTCACCAATAAAATAATCATCGAATTGAGTCAACCAAGAAAGAACTAGACGACCATCTTTTTTACCGCCGTCAAATTTGGAGAACGTGAATGCGCGATGATATTGGAGTCCTTGTGAGTCCGTCGTTTTGCGAGTCGAAAATGGATTTGAGAATCTTACTCAAGCAATCATCTTCGGGAGGTGTGACATTTGGAGATTCCTCATCATAACCACACTGGCATTTGTGTTGTTCTTCAAGTTGCATCTCAAGTAGAAGAATGCGCTCCTCCAAAGTAGGAGCGGGAAGAGGTGACACATTTGAAATGGTTGGTGGTTGAGTGCCATCATCAGAATCCATGATCGGGGAGTGGAAACAAAGATTAAAAAAATATACCCCTTCAAAAGATATATACATATACATATATATATATATATATATATATATATATATATATATATATATGTATGTATGTATTTTTTTAAATACTTATTCTTCTTCTCCTTTGTCTCTCTCTCTCTCTCTCTCTCTCTCTCTCTCTCTCTCTCTCTCTCCTTCTTCTTTTTCCCTCTTCTCTTCCCTCTCTACTACTTCTCTCTCCTTCTTCTTCTATTCTCTTTCTTCTTCTCTTCTTTTCTTCCTTCTTTTCTCCTTCTTCTTCTCTTCTCTTTCTTCTCTCTTCTTTTCTTCCTTCTTCTTCTCTTTTACTCTCTTAGTTTCTTCTCTCACGGGCTCACCACAGAGCACCACACGGCCTTCTATTTATCCCATATAGTGTTGAAAGTAGAGAAGTAGCTGGTTATAAAGGGGAGAAGAGCTACCTTTTTGTCTTTATCTCTTAGGAGACACCCACGTTGGAGTGTGGGGAGGTGTGGGGTTACCGGCGTTGCCCGTCCGTCCGTTAGAGTTGGATTCGCGCTGGCATTCGCCGCTTGTTATTGGGGTTGTTGGTGGTGCATCGCTGAATTGGATGCACCCTTATGCTTGGGGTTGTTGTCGGTGCTTGTTGGTGGTGCCGGCTATATTGTATCTAGCAGTCAGTAGCCGGTGTGTTCTCTAGTGACCAGTGCGTTGTCCACTGTAGCAATGTGCACTGTAGACTGTCCATTGTAGCAATGTGCACTGTAGACTGTCCATTGTAACAGTGTGCATTGTAGACAAGGAGATAGGTGGCGCTCTGACACTTGGTGTCACTCTCCTCAAGTTTCGTGCCATCGGCTCTCATCTCTTTACTCAAAGGACAGCAGTCCTAGACCGTTTGAGTGCCAATATTTACAAGAAAAGTATGCGGCACAATTCTCTATGTTTCCTAGCTCTCTAGCTTGATACCAATATTGGAAGCTCATGGTTGGCCCTCTATTAAAAATCAACTTGAAATAAATACTCAAGCTCAAAATAGAAGAAAGCTATGCACGCGACACAAGAATAGGTTAAACCCACCCTTAACAATTTTCTTTTGGAAGGATTATTTAGGGATTGATACCCCTCTTGGCCCCTTTAGCCTCTTTAATAGGGACTTCTATGATCCAAGACATGGGGTCTAACCACTAACAATATAGTTCCTTTGCTAAAGAGCAACAAGGTTCTTGACACATTGACAACATACAATCAAGGTACCAAAAGGGGTATGATAACTTGCCCCCCGATGGTAAAAAAGTGCATGTAGTGGTCACAAAATAGCTAACGTGAGATGCCTTATAGTTGTCAAAAAAGGGGAGAATCCCACTCACTTCAAGAAAAAGGGCATGGATTGCATGATGGAGATATGTTAGATTGACAAAGTCAACAACAATTGGGCATAGTTTGCTTGCATTAAAGACAAGAAGCTAGAGAAGGCATGCAGAGCAGTCACAATGATAATGTAGGTAATGCCTGGTACAACCTCATGAACTTTCACAAGCTATACAGGCTACATAGGGCCAAAAAGGATGATTAGGCACAAATGCTCCACAAGAATTTTAGTAACTATATTACAAAGCATGGATGCAAAGTCATGAACCCTTACTTGATGACCAAAATTGTTAGCCATGCTATGGATATATCACTATTGGCTGAGCCACTTAGGGCCCTTTCCCCTCAACCTGTAGACCATAAGAAAATGCACCAAGATATTACTACAAATCATGGAGTCTTGAAGATACAAAGTACTTGTTGAAGAAGATGAGAATGATTGAGAGTCACACAGAGTTGCAGTAGACTCCAAAAGGAGCAAAGGAAGAAGGAAGGACAAGAGACAAAGTCCACATAACAAATTAAGCACACACATGTAAGGCCTACCAATGCCCAACACATAGCATCAGTGTAGGTTTCCACTACCACATAGAAGCCCTTGCTGCCACAAATGAATAGAAAACCACTTTGTCGCTTCTTTCATCTCTAGCATAATTGCAAGAATTAAAAACTATTAATGTGGGCGCCTACTCTCACCACCAAGGAGAAATGAAGAAATTCTTGGTATGCCTAATAAATAAGGTGAGGGAATAGATGTGTTGCGAGATATACCTAGTGTTTAGAGAAGGGAAACTGAGTTATTGTGCCAACAAGTGTATATAAATGGTGAGACACTGCCTATTCCTAGTATGTCAATGCAAGGTGGGTATGCCCATGCCCCTTGGCCCATTACACAGATTTTACAAGAACAAGGGGTGACAACAACAGTGTGCACAACTTGCCAGCAAAAACATAGTGCCTAATGTATTACAAAGGCATGCATGACTACCACTTTGCCCGATGCAACAGGTTGTAACCAAAAAGCAAAGCAACCACCTCTCAAAAGCACAAGAGAGTTAAAATTACTTGGGAGAAGAAGATGCACTCTTGCCAAAGCGGTAACGCTTTGGTGGTAACACTTAGAGAACACAGAGGAGTTTGGTAAGAGCCATGCATGGCATTGATACACTAGTTGCCTAATTATGATGTTCATAGAAAAGCAACATGTAATCAAAAGCTAACATAGGGACTAATCACTACTTGTCATATAAATACACCACCTCATAGAACTACCTTATTAATATCTCTCTCTAACTCTCACATTCTCTCATGTTTCCCTCTCTCCCCCCCTTGCATGCCTACCTCCCTCCCCCTCTCTCCCTCCCAAATGCTCTCCCACTCTCTCTCTCTCTCTCTTGCCTAGTCCAACCCTAAACCCTAAACCCGTGTGCTCTGAGTTACCCTTTCTCTCTCTTGCATGCTCTCCCCCTCTCTCTCTCTTTCACCCGACCCAATCCTATACCCTCTCCCATGAGCTTTACTGTCACCCCTTCTCTCTCATGCGTTTGCCTTCTCCCATGTGCTCTCTTAATCTCTCTCTAGCCTAACTCTAAACCATATCCCATGTGCTCTCTTAATCTCTCTCTAGCCTAACTCTAAACCATATCCCATGTGCTCTCTTAATCTCTCTCTAGCCTAACTCTAAACAATATCCCATGTGTTCTCTTAATCTCTCTCTAGCCTAACCATCTCCCATGTTCACCCTAGTACAAATTAGCTTAGGAAATAATCAATATTTCTTAATTAGCTTTCAAGAAATTTTTCCCTCTTTTTCCAAGCTCCAAATCATCAATAATCAAAGGTTTTTTTATTTATTCTCTATTTAACAAGGAACACTTGGGAGTTGGTACATTAACTCAAAGAGCCGCAACACATCAAAGGAGGGCTATATTGATCAAATCAAAGGCATCAAAAGGATTCAATAGTTGGCGATAAAAATTCCAGCTTAAAAGGTAAAAATTTTAGAATCTTACATCATTCTTAGTAGTTCTTGGCTTATGGGTTTAGCTCACATGTTGTAGAGCATGTATACATGGATTTTTTGAGCACAAACAACAAGCACTAAAGCTTTAATTGTCAAATCATTCTCTGTTGTGCTAGCAAAAAATTTACTCTATTAATAGGCTAATTAATGTTAATTATAATCAATTTCTAGAGCCATTGAGGGTTCTACTCTACCATTGGGGTGTTTCTAAACACTTGTGCATCATCAAAACTAGTTTTTCCCTTTGTTTAGTACTCCAAATCAGTCTCCCGAATCAAGGTATTATTTTATTTTATAGTTTCTGAATTTGGGAAGTATTAATCTCATCAAACGCATATCTCCACTTTTGTAAAAGGGACTAGACACTGGCTTTGGGTGACCCCATTGCAAAGACCTTCCCAACCCCATATAAGGAAACTATGTCAAATCCACTCATAGTAGATAAATTTAATGGTGAAGGTTTCTATACATGGCAAGTAAAACTCAAGTTTATTCTCATGAAAATGGGCTTTGGGTGTAGTAAGTGGAAGGGAGAAATGTCCTAATCTAGAAGGGGAAGATAAAAAAATTTAGATAGGGAGAGATGAGAGAGCTCTAGCCATAATTAGGGCTAGGTAATATTTTGTTCCATCACAATTAGAAGGGGAAGATAAAAGTTTTTAGATAGGGAGAGATGAGAGAGCTCTAGCCATAATTACATTAGGACTAGGTGATATTTTTATCCATCACATTGCATCAAAAGATAACTCTAAGGAGCATGGGATGAACTAGACAAAAGAAGTCCAAAATAAGTTTAAAATTTTAGTTTTTTTGGGTTGGACATAAAAGAGAGTGTCACTCCAAGCATATCTAAATAAAATAAAAAGTGTTATGTAACAACTTGCATTTGTTGTGTCTCTAGTGGAAGAGGACGATGCCATAGAAATCCTCTCAAGAGCATGACCTTGGAGGCATTTAGCATATTGGTGGCTACCTTAACGAACCTACTCGACCCGACCTTGATTGGCATTGAAGGAGCCTTGATTAAGGAAGAAAAGAGACTCAAAGTCAAAGTTAGGGGATGCACACAATATGACGAGAAAGCTTTCTTCACCAAATGACCGAGAGCTAGAGTGAAGTGTTAACTTTATTGGAAATTTAGGCCACATAGAGAAAGATTATTAGAGTAAGAAGAAAACTCGAAACAACAATCAATCAAACATCATGATGAAGAAGAGCCAAATGAAGGGGCTTCCTAAGAAGGAGGCCAATCATCAGAAAAAATCTTCTTCTAGTCAATGGAAGAGGGCATCCCTCTCATCTTATGCTTATACCCACATATTGTATTCCTACCCTTGTGTAAAAATATAGACTTTAAGCCAACATTGTAGCCTATGAGGGACCTGTGAATCGACCACTTTAGCAAATGACTAAGAGCATAGGTCCAGTGTATATATGGTTGCAGTAGTTAATCACTTGAGGGGGAGGGTTGAAATAGCAAGTGATGTGAGGTAAACTTATAGAGTAGTAAGGGGGAGTGGTATGTGACCCTCAAACTTTTTAAGAGTTGCATAAGTCATAAAGTATGGTTCAAAGGGTCAAAAGGAGCCCAAAAAGGATGAAGAATATGTGGAATGGCCAACCCATGTGTGGCACAAGCAAAAGTAGGCACCTAGAACAAGTGGGAAAAGATATAAAATGATGCTTGCTTCAGGGGAGATAATAGTCAAATCTAGAAAAGATTACGGGATGCTTAATCAAGCTTATGGGCCATGATTAATGGCTAATGGAGATGTAATCAAGCCTATAAAAAGGCACTCTTTAATGGATGAAATATATGAGATTTTGAGCTAAACCTCTTGTCTTCTCATTATGCTTCATTTTTGTCATTACTATTAATATATGAGATTTTGAGCTAAACCTCTTGTCTTCTCATTATGCTTCATTTTTGTCATCATTACTATTAATATCTTTATTGCTTCATAGCACGCTAAGATGATAATTCTAATTCATTTCTACACATCTTAATCAAAATCTCAAGTTGGCATCATAGCCACCTATTATTCCTTGAGTAGCTATGCACACTAGGATAGCTTAGATTAGGAAATAATTAATTTTCTTAATTATCTTTCAAGAAAAGGTTACAAGTCAGTACAATAAAAATGCCACCCGATAACCATCACATTAGAAGATAATAATACCTGCCACATTGGCTAGAGTACACGAGATACACGTGACAAAGAATCAGCCTCAAAATGTTCGTCTCGTTGACATCCGTAGTTCAACCATTAAGATAATAAGGAGGTAAGTCAACCAGTTGACTTGGAACAAGGCATTCAAAGGGCCAAAGAGGTTGAGATTCATGATACCATGTGGGCAATCCAATGCACATGTACTAACAAAACAAGGTTACTTGCCAAGCATGGTTAGGGGGCAAATGGGTAAGTGCAAGAAAACCATCAAGCAGTCAAGCCAAGGAGTCCCAACACCGAGATTCTATAGCTTGCAATAATGGAGTGCTGGGGACAACTAAAATAGTTCATTTGGTTCTGCAAGTACGTAGACTACACTTGGAGAATCTACACAATGATAACATAGTTCATTTGGTTCTGCAAGTACGTAGACTACACTTGGAGAATCTACACAATGATAACAAATGCTTCAGTGAGTCTACCGCTTCTATGTGGCCAATACTAAAGGGAACTAATCTAACAAAGATAGATGTAGCTACACAAGAGAGGGAAAGATTCATGTTGGAGATGGAAGATAGTGCAGGGGAGAAAGATGCTTGGATAGAAGCAAACATCAAGGTATAGGAGTAGGGTGAGAGAGGCTATAATAAAGAGGGTTAACCATGACTTGTCATTATCATACACCATTGTGGTTGAAAGGGAGATTAAGAAATTGGGGCATGAGATATTTACAATGGAGACAAGTGATTCTACCATTCTATCATACACCATTGTGGTTGAAAGGGTGATTAAGAAATTGGAGCATGAAATATTTATAATGGAGACAAGTAATTCTGCCATTAGAGGTGAAAGATTTTATGTCACTATATATTATGTAAGGATTGCAAAACACCCTAGTTGCACTTGCCAAGACTTTTAGATTGGGGTAGTCATGGAATGTGCATTTGTAGCATGTAAGCACCTAAACTTCATGTACCCTTAAATATTTGGCTAATGTTTATGTCTTATAGGTATTTTGTATATCCATTGTAATGCTAGGTCCGCGAAAAAATTGTAATAAACTTTTGAGAATACCCATTTACATAAAATTACTTGAAACTAGAGAGATAGTGTGTGTGTGTGTGTGTGTGTGTGTGTGAGAGAGAGAGAGAGAGAGAGAGAGAGAGAGAGAGTTATGGCTCACCCTAACTCCCCTTGAAACACATCCAACAAGAGATTACCTGGTGAACCGCAACTGTCGTGAGGATCTTTCCAATGGCCGAGAGCTTGTAACCCTTGAGGCACAGGCGTTAATTCTTTTCCATAAAACAAGGACTGTTTGGGATTTACTTTATCTATCGTACCATAACAGAATTGAGTCTCATTTTAGGGATCCATCAGTCCAACCGAACCCCATCCAGTCCCATGGGTTAGCCAACCGCCCAACCACTGTAGTGATAGGATCCATTTAGGAATTTGGTTATGTTTTGTCCCGAGTACCAGGGAAAAGAGTTCCCAGGCCCCCTAGCCGACGCTTCATGCAAACTTCAAGATAGTCACACCACTTACACACCCAATATGAAATTGCCTTTTTTCACGGATTCAGTTGTCTTTAAAACAATCTTTTAATAAAACCATAGTATCACTGATCATAATCCTCCAAAATATCCGATTGAATTCTAATTTCCAATCATTCCTTTATCGTGTACCTATGGCATCATTGGCAACCAGAATGCTCACCACCGGTCCACTCACAGGGGCCTTTTCAATAGTTCCTAGCTCATAGTACCCGAAAATATATTCACTTATAAAAATCCAAATGGACTCTCCATTGAAGATCAGCAAGATCAACCAACAGATCCATATAAAAGAGCCATGGACTCGTCCGTTTAAGGACCAGCAAGGTCAATCAACTAGATCCATGCCCAGTTTCAGAAAACAACTCTAACTCCTTGTTCCATTTTCTTCCTTGACGCACGCGTGGGTATCTTCAGTGACCCCCAGAGCTCAAGCACCGTATGGTTACTACCCTCTAGGATCCTTCACAAAGTCACCTAGCCCTTCACTCACAGGCCGCTTCCTTGGTCCCTCATCCACCGTACCAGAAGCTCACCATTTAAATCGAACCGAGGCTGGTCAAGACCTCGGCCGAGACCTTGCTACGCGAGACGTCCTCCATTGACTCTCTGTCAGCTGCTGTTACAACTTTATCACTTAGGTCTCCCCACGACCTCATTCACAAGATGGTCAAAATGCTTCCCTAGCATTCTTGACATAAAAACAGGTCATAAATACAGTTTCTAACGAACTCTTATCTTTTCACATCGTTCCACATCAATCCACATTACTTAATCCACGTCTAATCATATGTATTCTCATCGTCCTTCATCTAATCACATCATATTACATCTTATCACATCTATCCTCATCACATCTCATCCATTCTCATCTATCCATATCCACATCACATCACATCCATTCACATCTCATCTCATCCATTCACATCTACCTCGATCCACATCACCACATCGCATCCATTCACATCTCATCTCATCCATTCACATCTACCTCGATCCACATCACCACATCACATCACATCCATTCACATCACATCACATCCATTCACATCTATCCCGATTCACATCACATCCATTCTCATCTATCCTGATTCACATCACATCCATCCTTATCACATCTCATCCATTCACATCTACCCTGA
This sequence comes from Cibotium barometz, assembly GCF_041138505.1. Taxonomy (NCBI): domain Eukaryota; kingdom Viridiplantae; phylum Streptophyta; class Polypodiopsida; order Cyatheales; family Cibotiaceae; genus Cibotium; species Cibotium barometz. The sequence continues at coordinate 41,228,343 of NC_141071.1, read as the reverse complement.
TTCACATCACATCACATCACACCCATTCTCATCACATCTCATCTATTCACATCTATTCCGATTCACATCACATCACATCACATCCATCCTCGTCACATCTCATCCATTCACATCTACCCTGATTCACATCACATCACATCACATCCATTCACATCTATCCCGATTCACATCACATCACATCCATCCATCCTCATCACATCACATCACATCCATCCTCATCACATCTCATCCATTCACATCTACCCTGATTCACATCACAACACATCTATTCACATCTATCCTGATTCACATCACATCACATCACATCCATCCACATCACATCTCATCCATTCACATCTATCCCGATTTACATCACATCCCTTCACATCACATCTCATCCATTCACATCTATTTACATCACATCCATTCACATCCATTTACATCACATTCATTCACATCACATCTCATCCATTCACATCACATCACATCACATTACATCCATTCACATCTATTCACATCACGTCACATTCACATCCATTCACATCTCATCGTATCTATTCACATCCATCACATTCATTGCATTCCCATCCCATGACATACAGTCTATCCACATTACATCACATCCACGTCTATCCACATCATATCTCATTCATTCCATCCACATTACATCACATTCATATCCATCCATATCTCATCACATCCATACACATTCCCATCTCATTCATCCACATCCATTCAGTCATTCACATGCACGTCTATCCACATCCATCCATACATTCACATTCACATCCACATCCACATATATTCACATCACATTTCATCCACATCTCATCACATTCACATCCACATTCCTTTACACCACATCACATCTCATCCACATCCACATCCACATCTATTTACATCACATCCACATTCACATCCATTTACATCACATCGCATCCTTTCACATCCACATCCACATTAATTTACATCACATCACATTCTATCACATCCACATCCACATTCATTTACATCACATTACATCCTATCACATCCACATCCACATCCATTTACATCACATCACATCCTTTCACATCCACATCCACATTCTCATCTCTTCATTCATATCCACATCCATTTATATCACATCCTTTCACATATCCTCACATCTCATTCTCATCTCTTCATTCATATCCACATCCATTTATATCACATCCTTTCACATATCCTCACATCTCATTCTCATCTCTTCATTCACATCCATATCACATCCTTTCACATATCCTCACATCTCATTCTCATCTCTTCTTTCACATCCACATCCATTTCACATTTAGTAATATTTTTTTATTTCTGATACTGATGGGACTTTTCCAATATTTGTGCCAATTGCTTGGCCTAGGTAAAGGTTCTTTTTCTCAACGGATATTTTCATATTCTTTCTTAATTTTCTCAAGTGAAATATATTCAATATTCTTCTTTTTGAGTAAAAGATTCATGGGATTTATAAAAATCAATTCTACCCATATTTCCCAATAATGCTCAAAATTCCACTTTTGATAAATACTCATAATTTAAATTATGCTAAAAATTTCTCTTTTTTCCATTTAATTTCTTGGATCTCAAATATCATGGAAATTCCTCTTTTTACATTTAATTGATTGAATTCTAAATGTCATGGAAATTCCTCTTTTATCATCAAATAAATTTATCTAAAATTTCTCTTTTCTGTAATAAAAATATCCATTAATTCAATATGCCATGAATTCCACTTTTACTATTTAAATGATTAAATTCCAAATGTCATGAGAATTCCTCTTTTATCCTTTAAATATTTCTCATGCATAAAATAAATTTATCTAATTTTTCTCTTTGAATTTTAATAAAATATCCATTAATTCAATATGCTAAGAATTTCACTTTTTCCATTTAAATGATTGAATTCCAAATGTCATGGGAATTTCTCTTTTATCATTTAAATAAAATTACCATAGTTTTCTCTTTTCTTAATTATTTAATTATGCATAAACCTTAAAAATTAGTTTTCCATTGAATGTGATGAAAATCATTCTTTTAGCATAGGATGACCAATCCCAGAATATGGTAGGAAGTCCTCTTTTCACATTATGCCTAAGAATAAATTATGTATCAAGTTCTTAAAAAATTTGCCATAGCTCCGCTGCTATTACTGATAATTTTGAATATTTTTGAAAAGAATAACCTTAGTAATACAATTATGATAATATACCTATCTTCTAAAGTTAAATCCAATTTATGGATTTAAATCATAAGATTATCATAATTTTAGAAGCATAAAAGTATAAAAAGCCACTTTCTTCACAAGCCTAGAGTTTGATTTGTGAATTGAGAATTTATCAATGAGAAGCATCATTTGAATAGAGAATTGGTTATAGGAATGACCATTTTTTGGGGAGAGAGAGAGATATACATAAAAAAACATCCTAAATTAAGCATAAAGATAAACTTTACTTAATTATTCATTACAACTCTTAAGAAAAGCTTGATTTGCATTATAAACACTTAATTAGAAACTTCTCACTTGCTTGACAGGGGTTGAGAAGAGAACATTGAGAACAGTAGAAAAACCATAAAATTACACTTTACCTCTTGTTTTTGCTTGCTTCTCTATCTTAGAGGGAGCCCCCAACCAATCAATTGGTTAGTGTGTTGAGAGAAAAGCTCCAAGGAAGGTTGAAGAGAGAGAGAAGCTCCAATCTCTCCAAAATGTAGAGGATTTTTAAAGGATAATAGAAAATATTATTATTTTAATGTAATACTGGTATGATATAGTTTACAGATGAGAATACAAAAGAATGAGGGTCTATTTATAGGTGAGGGAGGCCACTAAATGAGTCCAACTAAGTTCTAGAATTTTACAGCTTCAGTTTGGCTGAATTTGAACAAGATTTGGATCAGTTTGGCTCCCTTTTTTATTTGGTTTGATCCAGGAGAGAGGAGAGATAAAAATATCTTAATATTTTTTATTAAAAAACTCATTCACATGTGTGAAATAGGTGCCTCCTTAAAGTCTCCCCCCCTCCTTACCAAGGTGTCAAAAATGTATCATTATACCAAAATATCTCATTTTTTTAGTAATATCTCATAGTCTTTAACTAAAACCTTGTACTCAGTCAACTCTTCATCTTATGTGAGCATTTACTCATTTTTGGATATTTTCTTTTATTCTTTGGATTTATCTCATCCCCACACTTGGATTAATCCAATTGGTCCATAGGAACCTTAATTGGACCATAATCGAAAAATTTTTAAAAATCTTGACCCTTAGGCTAAGGTCCTTTATACACATTTTTAATTAATTCCAAATGCACATTGGAAAGTTCTTTTTGAAATTCTGTTTCAGGGGAAACCATTTTAGACACTAGGAGGATTTTTATATCCAAAAATATCTCAATTTTAGATTATCTCTCTCTAGATATTTTCTCTCTTTAGGTCAAAACAGGGTAAAACAAGATCTTTCTTTTATTCCAAAGAAAGGTGCAGAGGAGTGGAGGGAATTTTAGGACTGGAAAAGTACTTTTGAAAAGAAAGTGACAGCGCTATGGGTTGTGAAAAAGATTTTGTCCTCAATGCCACTATAAGTGGCGGTATAACGGTCTTAGTGATATTTTATCGACGTTTATACCACTGGGGAAATTTGAGAGAGCCAATAGCTAATGCATGTTGTTTAAATCCATGTACACTTTCTATATATACACACATCACTTCCTAATTCACCTTTTTATTTTGCAATGTAGATGTCCTCTTCTAGCTCGGAAAGTGATCGCATATTAGGAGCCCAAAGTGGTTGCGAACAAGAATCTCTTATTTATGTGCAAGATGTACTAATGTTTACATGCATGAACATCGAGTCACATTGGATCATATTAAAAAATGGAGAGCTTTTGAGCCAATGCTAGCCATCACGAGACCCCAATGTAACTCCTCAGTTAGTATATATAACTCCCTTAAATAACTATAATGCATATTAACTATATATTTCCTATTAATCGTATATTTTCTAAAATGTCATTTTTGTAGGTCTCACTACCATGGGATATAATTCATGTCCAATTTGTGGACCATCACTTGTGTCCAAACAAGCACATGTGCTTAAGAAAGTGGTGTATAATGGGCATCATAGATTCCTTCCTCCCAACCACCCCAATCATGCTCCATCGAAGGTTTCCCTCATTGAAATGAGAGGTGCCGCAAGAGATGCGGGAAGTGCCTTCTTCCAAATAAATTTAGGGAATGTGGAGAGATGGAGATTGGGATGAGAGATGGAGAGTGACTCCTATCATAACACCCTTAGGAATGAAAAGGTACATGATCTTTGACTACCATATTGGGCAAAGTGAAAAATAAATCAATTTTTGGATCCAATGCACATTTTTAAGAATGTGGCATCAATGATTTGGGACCATATAATTGGCACAAATTACACCAAGGCAATTAGAGATAGCCTAAAGAATACTCGATGCATGGAAAGTGGTAGTCAATGACAAGGTGGTTTTGCCAAAAGCACGTAGTCAATGATAAGGTGGTTTTGCCAAAATCACCGTGGAGGTTGTCAAAGCAAGATAAAAGAATGTCAAGAATCAAATAGCCTCTTTTTGTACACCAACCAGTGTAATGCACTTATTATAGGATGCATTTACAAGTCCAGAGAAGAACAGTAATGATCAATTATATGGTCTTAAATCACATGATTGGCACAAGATGATGTAGGTATGTAGATAATTATATATATTGTTTAGCGTTTTCATATTGATGTTATAGATTATTAATTCTCTTTTATTAATCAGTTTTCATAATTTGAATACAATTCTTACTTCCAATATCAATTGGTGGGTGTGGATACAAAGGAGTTTGGAATGCATCTAGGTGGAGTGGCAAGGTGAGATCTAGTTAAAGCTATAGATTAATGCTCTTACAACATATAGCTTTACAATATTCTATTTCTTTTTTGTTTATCGTTTCTCCCTTATTGAATAGGTGGATAGTATCAAAGGAGATTAATCAAGATTCCATTGACAAGGCTTGAGTTAAGGCAGTGTGTAGGATTGAAGAAAACTTTCCAAGAAGCATACTCACAAGTCAATTGCACCTTGTGGTACATCTAGAAGATGAGGTGGCTATATGTGGTGTTGTTCATAGACGATGGATGTTCTTTCTTGAATGCTTTATGAAAACCTTGAGACAAAGGGTAAGGCCGAAGGGAAACATAGAGAAGGGTTGGTTGGTGTAAGAATCTCTCGTATTATATTTTAAAATATTTAAAACAAATAGATCCAACCATGCCAAGATTCATGCACAACAATGAGGATGAACAGATAATGTCACATGTGCCATAAAGAAAAGGCCACATTCAAAAAATGGATGAGTCCATGCACAAAAAGGTCATTACATTTTGTCTTCTTAACAATTCATCGGTGATGGATAAGTGGATTGAGAAGTATGAGGATGCAAGAAAGATAAGGATAGAGGAGAGAAGAGCCTTTAAGAGATTAACAATATAGGCTCATAGCATACCCACCTAACCTAGAGGCTCTTCCAACAAAGGATTGCAATATTTAATGGCTTAGATATGCCTTATAGCAAGTTGAAAAGGTGGGAGATGAGATTACAAGAGAAGAATAGGAATATGCAAGGGGATACGACTACCATGTAAGTAAAGATGTTTTATTTTACTAATATGTATAGTGTTTTGATAAAGTTTATAATTTTAATTGAATTTTTTGAAACTAACGTACACAGTGTTTTGATTGTGTTGTAGTATAAAGTACATAATTCAATGTGGTTAGAAGGTTGACATTCTTTCACTTAATGTGTGGAAATAAAGAATCACATATGATTATAGTGTAATGGGGCAAGTTTTATGCAAGATAGTCGAGCTAGTAGAAGAGATAATAACATTGTAGCAGAGAAACTTGACTATTATGAAACAATTTAAGATATCTTGGAGAATGGATTTAGAGCTTTTAAAGTGTTCATTTTCTCTGTCAAGTGGTTCAAAGCAGTTTATAGAGGTACTAAAGCAACTGTGTTAAAAAAAACTTCCAAGTAGATTTTTGCAGTTGACTTAACCAAGTTATGGCAAGATGCGAGAGACACATACATTCTACCAAGACATTGTGAATAGGTTTGATGAACTTTAATACCTTAAATGAAAGTAATATATATTTTCTTATACACGTTTTGTGTGTTTTTTCTTTCTGGATTTTGTCTCACCCCGACGACCAAAGAGATCCCAATCAATGGTATGTAATACAAGTTACTTCTCGATCCAAACGTATATTTCAAGATCTAGATATTGAAGAAGAAAGACAGATCAATGGAATATGCAACAAACAATGAGAACGAAGAGGTAGAACAAATCATTCAGAGTTTGTAGAATGCACTACAAACAAAGATCTTCTACCTTTGATTTCAAATGAAATCAATGAGCCAATATGCAATAATGATGATGATAATGCATCTACTTGTTCTTCGAGTAGTGGAATAGGACTTTACATTTCAATGTAGGGGCCATAGAACTAATGGACTTAGAGATAGACCAATTGTATGATTTGTTACAAGATGGTTTTGATGATGGTACTATGTAAAGATATAAATCACTATATACCTTTCTACATATTAACCAGCTCGTAACATTTTATTAAATTTTTGTTCTTTATTAAAAATATGTTTACAATTTTTTACTTGATAAACTTTTACTAGATTATTATTGTACTTCATTTGGACTATTCTAATTCGACTATTCTAATTCTTTTTCCAGCAACGCCCAATGCTACTTATAATGGCAAACACCATTCAATAGTGCTTATAGTGACAAATCGTAAATTGTTGGTAATAAGTGTCGCTAGCCCCTCATCTTATTGTAGTGATATTCGCACCACATATATGCCAAGAGGTTTCATTCTATTCTATTCTAGCATTCAGACGGAGAATGGGGATGATTCCATCTCCATGATGCCAAGGTTTTAGTAAGAGGCATCCGACAGCTCCCGATCCTCCATCTAAGATGAATCCTTTGATAGTTTTTCCCTACACTTTTTCCCTACACTACAGTGTGACCTTGAAAAAACCACAAATCCTCCATTCAAGTGGACTCCATTGATGGTTTTTCCCTATAATTGCACTGTGACCTGGGGAATTTTTATATCCTTCTAATCTTTGTGGTTTTCCTCTACTATGGCATTTTCTTCAACAATATTTTATGGATTTACTAACTTCCAATCAGCTACATCCAATAATCAGGAACAAGGCACAACAACTGGTCTAGTGTCTTCATGTCTTTAAGATCTTCCCAGAGATCATATTGGGGTTTCTTCTTTTTATCAACTTTTACTTGCTTGGCTAGTTCTACTTCTCCAACATCATTATTTTTTGAGGTACTTCCTTTAGAGAATCTGGGGTTTGTTCTCATATGAATGTCACATTTATATGAGGCATTTCCAAAACCATTGGTTTCTGAGGTACTTCTTGTTCTGGAGAAACTGGGGCATGTTCTCCCCTCTAAACCTTCCATATAATGAAAAATAAGGTTACATAGGCTTAGTATAGGCTTAATTTTAAAATCATTTTCTAAGGACACTTCCACAATGTCTCTTTGACTGTGGTTCTAATGCTACCACATGCTTTCAAGAAGAAAACAAATGAGATAATGTTCAAGGCAATATCATCACATTGCATATGTCAAAAATTTTCCAAGGCTTGTCCAACCACACCCTTGTTCCACATATCCAATCATTAGAGTAACCCAAGAGATCACATCTCAAATTGAAAGCTTATCAAGCACTTCTTGTGCTTATGTAGGCAAGCCAAACATTAGCCTAAAGCTTTGATGAATAATGAATATAAACCTTAGCCTAAAGCTTTGATGAATAATGAATATAAACCTTTGTGCTTTTTTAGGCAAGCCAAACCTTAGCCTAAACCTTTGATGACTAATAAATATAAAGCTTAGCCTAAAGTTTTTATCAATAACCTTAGCCTAAAATGTGCCTTTATATTTATAATGCCTTGCAAACTAGTCCTTATCCTAACTTTGATCAATAACCTTAGCCAAAAAATTGTGCTTATATTATTGTGCCTTCCACAATAAACCTTAACCTAAACCTTATAATAAAAAAATGTATCCAACATCATTAATGATAAATACCATTAATCATTAATTAAATTAACTATTATATGTACTTTTCTTTCTTTTATGATCTAAGAAAAATAGGCTATCTTATATATTATTTTAATCGATTGTCCTGTTTTACATGTATAGTACTTGTTTTTTTTTTGCCTATCACCTATTAGATTGTGCACATGGATTCACAGCAGCAGTAGCCTAGTGGTAGTGGAGGGAGGAGCCTGATGGTAGTGGTGGAGATAGATTATTTGAGTGAATTGAGAGGGAGTTGATAGCTACTAGGAGGACATGTAGATGCAAGTCTAGAGGCATGAAGCTAGAGACGTGAGCCTACATATATGATTCTAGAGGCATGAGTTAATACTTGTGAGTTAGCAAGTGTA
>NC_141071.1:41192338-41214838 GCF_041138505.1 Cibotium barometz | reverse complement strand
AAACCTTATGGATCTAATGGTAGATCATTATGACCTTAGATTAATTTTATAATCATTTTCTAAGGACACTTTCACAATGTACCCTTAACTGTGGCTATAATGCTACCACATGATTTTAAGAAGCAAACACATGCGATGATGTTTAGGAAAATATTGTCACATTACATCTGTTGAAAACAGTCCAAGGCCTCATCGCACTGCACCCTTGTTCCACATATCTAGCCATTAGAGCAATCCAAGAGATGACATCTTGAATTAAAAGCTTATCAAGCACTTCACGTGCTTTTGTGTAGAGCAGGTAAGCCAAACCACCTCAACCTACACCTTTGATGAATAATGAACATAAACCTTAGCCTAAACCTTTGATCAATAATCTTAGCCTTAAAATGCACCCTTACATGCCTTGCATAATAATCCTTAGCCTAAACCTTTGATCAATAACCTTAGCCAGAAAATGTGCCCTTATATTATAGTGCCTTCCACAATAATCCTTAGCCTAAATATCATTAATGATAAATACCATTGACCATTAATTAAATTAACTATTATATGTACTTTCCTTTCTTTTATGATCCTAAAAAATAGGTTGTCTTATATATTATTTTAATTGATTGTCCCCTTGTGTGTTACATGTGTAGGAATTGTAACATGTAGATTGTTCACATAGATTCACAGAAGCCTAGTGGTAGTGGAGGAGATAGAGAGGAGTATAGTGGTAGTGGTGGAGATAGATTGTTTGAGTCAAATGAGAGGAAGTTGATAGCTATTAGGAGGATAGGCAGGGATTCTACCACCACGATGCACATTGTTGCTGATCTAGAGTCCATTCTTGCATCGTTTTATAGTAGTCTTGATAGATTTTGAGATGTAGATGAGTGACTAGAGAGATAGTACACAGAGAGAGCATCTCCCATGGCATGACATATAGACACGTGGATCACTGGGATTACAGAGGGAGTAGGGCTAAGTCTAAGTGTCATCTAAGTATACACACTATGGCATTGTTACAGTTTGTCCATTCATCCCTCTATGGTTATTTGGGGATGCCTAATTACCACTATGTTTGTTGCATGGCACTTGGGTGATTTCGAATATTCTATGTGTAGTACATATGAATTTAGGGATAGCTAGAACTAAGTGTTAGATTTAATGCTTATGTGCTGTTGTTGGTTGCACATGAACTAACCCTTGGCGGGATAGCCAATGATTTTGGTATTTTGGCCGTGGTATTTACTATATTTTTGTATTTTGTTAACTCAGAGCCCAAGCATCGTATGGTCAGCACCCTCTAGGATCCTTCGCAGGTTACCTAGAGCTTCACTCATAGGCCGCTTCGTTAATCCCTCATCCACCGTACTGAAAGCTCACCATTTAAATCGAACCGAGGCTGGTCAAGACCTCGGTCGACCTTACTATGCGAGACGTTCTCCGTTGACTCTCTGTCAGCAGCAGCTCTTGCAACTTTATCAGATAGGTATCCACGACCACATTCACAAGACGGTCAAAATGCTTCCCGAGCATTTTTGACATAAAACAATCATTTAAAAATAGGTCATAAATACAATTTCTATAACGAACTCTCATCTTTCCACATTGTTCCACATCAATCCTCATTTATTTCATATGTATTCCCATTCTCATCACATCATTTTCTATCTCACACATCTTTTCTCATTTATCTGCATTAGATCTCATCTACTCGCATCTATCCATATCCACATCTCATCACATCATATTCATTCAAAACACATATCACATCTATCCCATATCCACATCTCATCACATCATATTCATTCACATCACATATCACATCTATCCCAATTTACATCACATCTCATTCAATCACATCCCGATTCACATCTCATTCAATCACATCCCGATTCACATGACATGACATCTCATTCATTCAAATCCCGATTCACATCACATCACATCTATTCACATCCATCACATTCATTTACATCACATCCATTTACATCCATCACATCACATTTATTCATATCCATCACATTCATTCATATCCACCACATTCATTCTCATATCCACCACATTCATTTATTCATATCCACCACATTCATTCTCATAACCTTCCCATCACATGCATTCTATCCACATTATATCCCATCACTTCTATCCACATTATATCACATCACTTCTATCCACATCATATCTCATTCATACACATCTCATCTCATTCATCCACATCCATCCAATCGTTCACATGTACGACTACTCACATCTATCCATACATTCATATCTATCACTTTAGATCCACATATATTCATGTCACATCACATTCTTTCACATACACATCCACATCCATTCTTTCACATACATCCACATCCATTCTTTCACATACTCATCCACATCCATTCTTCACATACACATCCACATCCATTCTTCATGTACACATCCATATCCATTCTTCAATCACATACACATTCACATCCATTCTTCACATACACATCCATTCTTCATGTACTCATCCACGTCCATTCTTCACATACACATTCACATCCATTCTTCACATACACATCCACATCCATTCTTTACATCCATATCCATTCTTCATATACACATTCACATCCATTCTTCACATACACATCCACATCTTTTCATCACATCCACATCCATCCATTCATTCACATCTATTTGATTCACATCACATCTCATCACATCTATTCACATCACATTACATCCATCCATTCATTCACATCTATTTAATTCACATCGCATCTCATCACATCTATTCACCTCACATCTCATTTCTATGCAAGTTTTCAGTTTGATTTTCTTTTGAATACAAAGAGTATTTCTTGAATCAGTATTCCCAAAACTTCTTGATCAGAATTCTAAATTTCATACCAGAATTCCTCGAATTCTATAACCTTGATCCACAAATCAATTCGAAGGGTCTCAAACTTAGTTTCAAATTTGGCGGGAGTTTTGAGTGTATTTTTCTAAACTGGTCACACCTTCTTTCTTCATCGAAACTGACGAAAGAGTTTGGCCTTGGTCATAGTTTGATTCAAGGTTCGAGTCGGATAAGATTTTTTCTGATCTATCTTTCTCGAAAAGGTTTGATAATTCAATTACTATTTTACTGAATTTCTTTCTTTGAATATTCACTTAACTGATTTCTAAATTATTTATGAATTCCAATGAGGAATAGATTAATCATTTATCTGAATATTTCATTCTCGATAGATTTCCTGAATTCTCTTTTTACAATCCGTACGAATATAAAACGATAAAAATTTCTCTCTTAGAGTTTTTAATTATTCATTTATCAAATACTCATAGAATTTAAACATAGAATTTAGGAGAATTCTAATTTTGATATAAAAATTCTTTATGCATCTATTTATGCGCATAAAAATCAACTTCAGTGGAAATAACACTCAAAAAAATCCTTTTATGCATCTATTTATTCTTAAAAATAAACTTCAATGGGAATAACACTTTTAAAATAAAAAGAATTTCTTTATGCATCTATTTATACATAAAAATCAGATTTTTATAAGAATAATGCTTTTGTAATAATTTTTTTTCTTTATGCATCTTTCTATGCATAAAAATCAAATTTAATAAGAATAACACTTTTGTAATAAAAATAAATTCCTTTATGTATCTTTCTATGCATAAAAATCAAATTTAATGAGAATAACACTTCTTCAATAAAAAAATTCCTTTATGCATCTTTCTATGCATAGAAATCAAATTTAATGAGAATAACACTTTTGTGATAAAAAAATCTTCTATGTATCTTTCTATGCATAGAAATCAAATTTAATGAGAATAACACTTTTGTGATAAAAAAAATTCCTTTATGCATCTTTCTATGCATAGAAATCAAATTTAATGAGAATAACACTTTTGTAATAAAAAAATTCCTTTGAGCATCTTTCTATGCATAGAAATCAATTTTAATAATTAATATCAGTGATATACATGCATATTCATAGGTGAATATGTACATGGAGTAATTAGAATATTTCTTTTAGATGCAAAAATGGTGGGAATTACTCTTTTGGAATAACATATAAAAAAACTTTATTTTTCACAAAATTCTGGAAAATTTTGCCATACCCTCCTTTGTATGGCTGACCATTTTTTATTTTTATCATTCTTTATTTAACCTAAATTAACCCAAATTAGATTTATAGAACTCTAATCTACATAATTTTCTAAATTCAAGAGAGTAAACAATAAGAAGAGTTTAATTAATCTTTTAGTTAATCTTTCTAGGATTGAGAAAGGTTGGAATGTAAAGAGAAGAAGGGGGTGGCCTTTTTATCAAAGGCATAACATTTGAATTTAATTCAACGTCTGCAAAACATAAAAATTAAGAAAACCATAGATTCTTCATTAAACAAGCAGAAAATTAGCTTACATGGAGCTTGTAAGCTCTCCTTTGGCTTGAGGGATTGAGGGTTCTACTCTTGTTTGAAGCAAGAGTGGCCACCAATTCACTTTGGAGAGGATTAGGCCAAAAACAATTGAATTATTAAAAAATTCAATGTAGATGGCTCAAGAGACGACAGGAGCATAGTAACAGTGCATAAACACCATTAAGCTTTTACAAAGGGGGAGGCTTCTATTTACAGGAAAAAGTGAGCCTCTAACCAAGCAAAATGATTCTAGAATTTTCTAGATCAGTTTGGTCAATTCTTGACCATTTTGGGTCAGTTCAGCTTATTTTTTAGATCTAGTTTTGAAATAGGAGAGAGGAGAGAAAAAAATATATCATTTTATTGATTAAAAATTGGAGGTAATGATGAGAAAAAGGTGCATACTTCATGAGGGGAGATCCCCACACTGACGTGTCAAAATTCAATTTTTTAATTGTTTTCTTTGGTCCTTAGTCCACTCTTCATCTTATGTGAGCATTTACTCATTTTTTGGGAGGGTTTTCTTTTATTCTTCAATTTATCTCCTCCCTACATTTGGATTAATCTTATTGGTCCATAGGAACCTTAATTGGACCATAATCCAAAAATTTCTAAAAATCATGACCCTTAGGCTAAGGTCTTTTATACCTATTTTCAATTTATTCCAATTGCACATTGGAAAGTTCTTTTTGAATTTCTGTTTCAAGGGAAACCATTTTAGACACTAGGAGAATTTTTATATCCAAAAATATCTCAATTTTGACTTACCTCCCTCTAGACATTTTCTCTCTCCAGGCCAAAATAGGGTAAAACACAATCTTTCTTTTATTTCAGAGAGGGGAATAATTATAAGATCAGAAGGGGAGGTTCTTACACCTGCACACCTCAAAAGCTAGAGGGAGGAATCTTACATCCTATCCCACTTTAAAAACGCGAGATGTCCTCATCTCGCAAACTAGAGGACAACTCTTTCCCTTAAGATCTAACTAATTCTGGGGTTCCTTATAGTCTGGTGAACCCAACAGAATCCTAGGATAAAGATCCCTTATATAGACCTCATCATTAGATAACAATTCATTCAGATCATATCATTCATATCCTTATAGTCTGGTGAACCCAACAGAATCCTAGGATAAAGATCCCTTATATAGACCTCATCATCAGATAACAATTCATTCAGATCATATCATTCATATCCTTAATACAATAATGGTCCATTGGACCAAAATTTCCATCTGAACATTCCTCCATGGGAATTTCAATTATACAGGTTTTTAATTTGTCATGCCTTAACTTGTTCCACTGGGTCGTGTTAACAGTAGCAATCTATCAGTACAATCCACTAATCTCATAGTGATTTACTGAAGTCATTATCATCATTCCAGTTACGAACATCATCACAGAGGGACTCGTCCCATTCATCCTCATTGTGGTTTTACTCAGCTTATCGCTTTTCAACCAAAATTCAGGAATCATCATTTTTTTCAATCAAAATCCAATTCAACTGATCAGTTCTCAACCAAAATTTTAAAATCCTATCAACCACATTCAAATTCATCATCTGGATAGCATTTTTACTTATAATTTCAAGCTCTTAGATTTACTCGCATATACTGCTAGTAAAGAGCTGCAGTTATATCCTCGGTATACGGTCCTTGGAATTTTAAGGTAAATACCATCATGTCTAGGCCTCAAGTAAGTCAGGGATTCCATACAATTGCGGTACTTTCTTTTTTGAAGACCCAATTACCTATTTATGAATCTTCATTTTGAATATCAATTTGTATGAATTTCATCACACAATTACAACCTTTTACTGCTACTTCATAAATTTTTTACATTTTTGGTTTCTCGATTGATCCACTTTAGCCAATCTACTCTGATACTAGCTGAAAGATCCCTGTCCTCTTCGTGCAACGAATCCTGGGGTACTAGCAGTGGAAGTAGCACTTTTTGCGCGGGGCAGGGTCCTTTACTCGGGGCCTCGCCCACAAATATCCGGACAAGAGACTAATCCCTCGGTTCTTCCAAAATCGAATCCGGAAAAACTTCCCTCGCCCAGAAAGCACAGACGATTCCTCCAGGATATTTTTACTCTAACGTAGTCAAGAGCCTTAACTAACTGAAATGATCTGACCGAACCCGTAAGTATCATAGTCAGATCAAGGAAAAGACTTGCACTTGGATCATAGAGACCAACACTTTTTTCCTCATTGAGAGGCACAGCCATTGATTCTTTTTCATAGAACAATTTTTATCTGGGATTTACTTCATCTATCGTACCATAACAGAATTGAGTCTCATTTTAGGGATCCATCAGTCCAGCCTAACACCCCATCCAGTCCCGTGGGTTAGCCAACCGCGCCCAACCACTATAGTGATGGGATCCATTTAAGAATTTGGTTAGGTTTTATCCCAGGTACTAGGGAAAAGAGTTCCTAGGCCCCCTAGCCGGATATTCATGCAAACTTAAAACTAGTCACACCACTTACACACCCAATATGAAATTACCTTTTTCACAGATTCAGCTGTCTTTAAAACAATCATTTAATAAAACTATAAAAATGGAATCTCCGTTGAAGATCAGCAAGATCAACCAACATGGATATATTCGTTTTAAATTTCCATACAATATATCTTAGTTATTATAAAGCCTATATTTACTAATAATAGCCAATGTTCACACGCTCAACTGTGCCCACTCTTATTCATGAAATTGGGACCTGGGTGTTCTTGGTAGCAGATATGGTAGAAGAGCTTCCCATGCCCAGTTGTTGAAGGTCACCATGGCATGCCCTATTGTTGAAGGTCACCATGGCAGTTCACTACTATCATTATTTAAAAACCTTTGTATGGAAAATGACTGGGAAGGAAAGTCAAACTTAGCCAACTGGGGGCTAGTTGAGATACAAAGAGGGGAGCGGCCCGTGTGACAACTCCACATGGCAGTGTGTGAAAGGCCTCTGTAATAAGAATTACATTCTAGTGTGAAAGGCCTCTGTAATAAGAATTGCATTCTAGTGTTGATGTTGGAAACTAGTGTGCTTGGGTAGTGGTTTTGTTAAAAGTGATGGATCAATTTGAATCACAAAAGTGGTTTTATTAAGGCGTGAGAAGGTGCAGTCAATGTCTATCCATGTCAATCATCATCATGTAACCATTCAAAAAAATAACGCAATGGTACATTGCTAAAAGTTTGATTACCTAAGGTTTTTTGATTTAAGGTTTGTTAAAGTGCAAGATTGATATTCCTCCAACTAAATAATGAATTTTATATTTCACTAATTATAGGCCCCTATTCATCCACTCCCAGCCGCATTCAGAATAAATTCTAGTTTTGACATTGGAAACTAGTGTGCTTTTTGGGCAGTGGTTTTGTTGAAAGTGAGAGAATTTGAATCACAAAAGTAAATTAAATATTCACCCACTCCTAGCTGCATCTAGAATAAATTCTAGTTTTGACGTTCGAAACTAGTGTGCTTGGACAATGGTTTTGTTGCAAGTGATCGATCAATTTGAATCACGAGTAAATTAAATATTCATCCACTTCTGAGTGTTTCTCTTAATGCTCATTGTGGCATGTAAGAAGGGCCTTGATGTTACACACATTTTCGCAAGTCAAGGCGATGGGGTTTTTCTAGATATTGCAGGCGAGAATATCATCAAGTTGCGCTCCATCAATTTTCTCTTCCATGATGTTAGACCATGATTCAACACTGCATGCTAATCATCACTTATCTCATGATCAAAGGAACAATGCATGCTAATCCTCTATTATCTTGTGAGAGCAAGTAGAATAACTATTCCATTGTATATGATTCCCTGACAAGGTTCAAGGAGCACAACATTGCCTAGTGAATATGGATGATATATCCTATAAAAAATTTTATGGATTGAGGAATGACATTTCATTTCTAAAATTGAAAAATGACACCACATTGAGCGTACATACCACATAAATCAGCGACTTCATTTGACATTCCCATTGTGTATATAGCTCAGTTGCATGTATCCTATCAAAAGTTTCATGGATTGAGGAATGTCATTTCCTTTCTAAAATTGAAAAATGACGAGCATGTACATACCACATAAATTAGCAACTTGATTTGACATTCCCATTATTCATACAACTCAATTGCATTGTCCCATGTTAAAAAAATGGCTTAAGAGACATCTTCTTCTTAGCCTTCTTCTTATGTAGGAACCTTTCTTTGACCTTTTCTAGCCTGATTGAATGACTCTAGCACAATCACTTCAGGGACTCATTAAGTTTAGAACTACTCATATTAGTTCTAAGTTTACTTTTTCTAGCCTCATGGAACAACACTACCAAGAAAAGCACAATCATTTCAGGGACTCAATAAGTTTAGAACTACTTGTAGTAGTTCTAAGTTCACTTTCACTTAGAACTACTTGTAGTAGTGAAAAATGACTACGTGCCAACCAATCACCAAGATTCTTGAGTTATAATCTAATGGCTTTCTGTCTCTTAGCCCTATTTGAGAAGAGGCCTTATGTGAAAGGCTAAAAAGGCCTTATTTCAATCACGGCAATTAGGGTTTTCATTCGCGACCTTCTGTTTGTAGCTCTATTTGAGAACAGGCCTTCTGTCTGTAGCCCTGTTTTAAAAGAGGCCTTATGTGAAAGGTTTGCACGGAAAATAAGGCCTTAATTTAGCCATGGTGATTAGGGTTTAGAAGCAATTTCAATGTAGCTTAAATTGCGATTTCATCATAGTTTAATTGTGCTATTTAATTACATTGTTTCATACTTAATCGTGATGTTTAAATACTTATACCACCATTTAATGGTTTTCTTCATTATATTAAATAATATTAATAATCATTAATTAAGAATAAAAATAAAAAAAGAGTCTACCTCTTTCTTTAGCTCTCCTCTTGCTAAAATGACAAATTGGTGATGGGGAGGCCCTTAAGTTGCTGATCGAGGTTTTCCTTCAAAATTAATGACCAAGATTGGATGCAAAGATGAGGTGGAGACATTTATGTCATTGGTATCTCAATCAAGGTATATGAATATATAGATATTTATGCGATGCATATATTTGTATACCTCAATCGAGGTCTCGACAGCAGTCGAGATTGAATCTAGGCCCTCAATCAAGGTTTTTGCTACAATCCTAACTGTTACAAGCTTGATCAAGGTATGAAAATAATAAATAAATAAATAATATATAGATAGAGAGAGAGAGAGAGAGAGAAACACTTGCAAAAAGTCTATTTAAATATATATATTTTGATCGAGGTCTCAATGGTTGAGATTGAATCTAGGACCTCGGTCGAGGTTTGTGATGCAATCCTTACTATTTCAACCTCGATCAAGGTATGTGAATATATTTTTACATATAATAGACAAACACTTTCAAAAGAAATCTATTGTTTGATATATTTTTCTATCAAGGTATGGGAATACATACATACATATGTTTATATTTATATTTATAGTTATAGTTATATGTATACGATTGAGATCCTTGATTTATTATTGGCCAATGAGACCTCAATCGAGATAGTTTGTTTTATATGAGCTGTCAATTAAGTTGGCGATTCTGCATGAATTTGCCATGTTAGACCTTCACAATATAATGGAGGTGCCATGCCCATGTGTCATTAGACCTCAATCAAGGTTTGATGTGGAGGTTGAGGTGCCATGCCCATGTGTCATTAGACCTCGATCAAGGTTTGATGTGGAGGTCGAGGTGGCATGTCAGCGTGTCCTTGGACCTTGGTTGGAGTCCTTCGTGGACATTCGCATTGGCATATCTAGTCCCCTCGATTGAGATAGGGCATGCAATAGTAGGAGCCAGGCTAGCTAAGCTCAAGAAACCTTAGTCAAGGTCTAAAGAAACCTCAATTGAGGTCATGTGCTTGGTGTCCTACTCCGTACTACTTGAGTGTAAAAAAGTGGGCACCCCTAACTTACAAAACCAATGTAAATTTGCATTTACATTATTCAGCTAGGGGGTGAGTAGGTAGTTGCATTTACTCACAAAGTAGTTGCTATATTGAGTAGGCACTTACGTTTTCTCACAAATTAGTTGGCCAGTTAAAAGAACAATGGCATTGATGAATGACAATGTTGCGACTGCTTGTTGTGGATGATGTAGGAGCTTAGTAAATTATTGATGAGGATTTGATCTTCTCCCATTTATGAAGGTCCTTATGGCATTTTACCTTAATTATATAGGGCTCTAAAAAAGCTATAATAACATTTTACCTTGATCAGGTAGGCGTGTAAAAAAAGTTATAATGGCCAAATAAATTAGGGACTTCATTGAAGCACACTTCATAATCCTCAATCCTAGGCATGGGCATAATATACTTTTTCAAACTAATCATTCTCCTTATACTAGTCTTCCCTACCATTAACATTGCAAAAAATAGTGACCCTTCCATATATTCTTTGATCTCAATGATGTTTTATAGCCTATAGCCATCATTAAACACTATTACAAAGCACAATACCTTTAAGGATGTTAGGTGCACCTCATCACTTTTGAGGACATGTTTAAGATAGCATCCTTTCATTGAAGCATACTTCATAATCCTCAATCCTAGGCATGGGCATAATATACTTTTTCAAACTAATCATTCTCCTTATACTAGTCTTCCCTACCATTAACATTGCAAAAAATAGTGACCCTTTCATATATTCTTTGATTGCAATGAGGTTTTCTAGCCTACAACCATCATTAAACTTTTTACTATTACAAAGCACAATACCTTTCAGGACGTTAAGTGCACCTCATCACTTTTGAGGACATGTTTAAGATAGCATCCTTTCATTGAAGCACACTTCATAATCCTCAATCCGAGGTATGGGCATGATATACTTTTTCAAACTAATCATTCTCCTTATACTAGTCTTCCCTACCATTAACATTGCAAAAAACAGTGACCCTTCCATATATTCTTTGATCTCAATGAGGTTTTTTAGC
This sequence comes from Cibotium barometz, assembly GCF_041138505.1. Taxonomy (NCBI): domain Eukaryota; kingdom Viridiplantae; phylum Streptophyta; class Polypodiopsida; order Cyatheales; family Cibotiaceae; genus Cibotium; species Cibotium barometz. The sequence goes on along the minus strand of NC_141071.1, from coordinate 41,203,489 downwards.
CTACAACCATCATTAAACACTATTACAAAGCAGAATACCTTTAAGGACGTTAAGATAGCATCCTTTCCATATATCAAGAGAACCACCCCCCATACCCTCTCAAAACTCAACCTTGTCAATTGTTAATATCAAGATCTTACCTTGCCTATACAAAAATAAGTGTCATTGGGAGTCTTACCATAGAGCCATAAAATGCAACTTTCCCTGGTTGTGGATGTGCTAGCTTCTTAGTTTGGGTTTTTTTGTTTTTGCTAGACTCACATCACTAGGTTCATGCCTGTAGACTCATGTCTCTAGGTTCATACTTGAAGACTCATGTCTCTAGGTTCACACATGTACTAACTCACATCTCTAGGCTTACATCACACCTATGTATTAATTCATGCCTCTAGACTTATGTATAAAACCTCGCGTCTCTAGGTTCACTCACGTATATAGGCTTACACCTTTTTTATATGAAATAAACCCACACGGGTCTGGTGAGGTGGACTCATATATGCCTAGTGGGCTCACATGTTTGGGTTCTTTCCTCTAGACTCACATCTTTAGGCTCATGGATGTAGGCTCACTTGTCTAGGTTCTCATGCACATAGGATCCCACCTTTTTTGTATAAACTAGCTCACACATTTTATTTTCATGCCATGGTGTGTACACCTAGATGATATATAGAGAGGCACTTATCCAACTTAAAATGCACCGAGATACCCAAAAGAAACTCCACCAGGATACCTAAAAGCCTCTAACATTCCCTCTCTAATCCTAGATGATATATAGAGAGGCACTTATCCAACTTAAAATGCACCGAGATACCCAAAAGAAACTCCACCAGGATACCTAAAAGCCTCTAACATTCCCTCTCTAATCCTAGGGATCCTAGACACATGTCAATATGTCATGCCATGCGAGATGCTCTCTGCACTATCTCTCTAGCCACTCAACTACGTCTCAAAACCTGTCAAGGGTACTATGAAGTGATGTAAGCATGGACTCTAGATCAGCAAAATGTGCATAGTGGTGGTAGAATCCTTGCCTATTGTTCTAATAGCTTTCTATCAAATCTCTCTTAATTAATGAAAGAAAGTGACAACCTAGATTTAGCCTAGCCTTGAATTAAGGAAAGCATGAGAGATTAGCCTAGGATTAGAACAAGAAGAGAAAGCAAAGGACTTGTATGATCTTGATTATCAAAAGGCTCAAAAGGTTCCTATTACATTGGCCCATATTCACTTATATACTAGGCCACCCTTTCACACACTACACTTATTCATGCCCATGGGCATGCCCAACCCTAGTCCTAGCGCTTGGCCCCTTTCACATCCCCTTCATCCCTTGGCCTTGGACCCAAATTGACTTGAGTCCCTTTTAACTTTGTTACAAACCATCCCCACCCAAGAGGTTTCATCCTTGAAACCTTAAGTATACATGTACAAACTTGCATGGGTGAAGTATACCATCCTCGAAACCTTAAGTATACATGTACAAACTTGCATGGGTGAAGTATACCATCAATGACTCATATATCAAGTAGCATGCTCATGTGTGAGCCATGTATGTTGGAGCCAAAAAGACATATGTATGGCTGCAAACTGCCCACAATGCGCTCAAATCAAGCCATATCATGTACTCCAAAATGGCATATGCACTTCATAAATCTTCCACAAATTTTTCATCCAAAACCAAAAGGTATAGGGCTGTCCAAACAATGATTTTCAAAAATTCAAGCAACCCATAATCACTATTTTTATGCACCAATTGATTCCTCGAAGGTAGCCAAAGGATAACCTATCAAAAACTTTGACCTCCTAGATCAAAAGGCAAACTAAGAGACCAAAAATCAAGCTTCCTCGAGCACAAGTAGCCACCCATATCAAAAGGATAACTACTATAATTTCCAATCCATAAAACTTGGCTACCACATATACCGGGGTCAAAAGGAGAGCATACCGGTATATCATTAATCCGAAGCATAAATGCAATGTACCATCCAATTCAACATCCATGATGTGTGCATTAAGGCCCACATAGTCACACTCCATACATTGGTCAAATGTAAAAGAAATGAGAGATCCTCCATTGCTTTTATAATAGGTCTTTATCCCCACTCCAAGCAATAGGGAAACCAAGATTTGGCACCAACAATTCACATACATTGACCCTCCTTATCTTGGATTCACTTGTAGGAGCTTCACCATCAAACATTGTGCATTACCTTTCTCCAATCACTCCTTTTGAAGAGAAGAGGGTTTGACAATATGTCTCATTAATAGACAAGGGTGAAGGGTATCTTTGATTGCACATATGCGTTGAAGAAGAACCATACATAGGCATACTTGATCCATATGTATCAACTTGATGCATAGGCATACCAAATGCATTTGCCCTGCCTTGTTACATCAGCATCCCTAACACACTTGTCTCATATGCACCACTTTGATGCATAGGCATACCATACACATAAGTTCCACCTTGTTGCATTGAATATGGAGGTAAGTTCCCCTTTCCAAACATAGAACTTTGATCCTGATCTCCTTGTTGCAAATGAGCTTGAGAGATAAATGTTGTGCTTGCACGAGTAGTGTTAACAAAGGGTTCATAGGCTTGTGGTCTATCAACCATGGCTTGAAACCTTTGGTCCCTTCTAGCCAAAGAATTTTGCATAGAGATCATCAAAATACTCAATTCTCCACTATCACTAACATCGGAATTGCATTGCTCCGTGTTGGCATTGTATCCAAATTCTCATAGTCCTCTTCATCATCGTTCTCATCAAATTCATCCCTTGTTGGCATTGTATCCAAATTCTCATAGTCCTCTTTATCACCATTCTCATCAAATTCATCCCTTGTTGGCATTGTATCCAAATTCTCATAGTCCTCTTCATCATCGTTCTCATCAAATTCATCCCTTGTTGGCATTGTATCCAAATTCTCATAGTCCTCTTCATCACCATTCTCATCAAATTCATCCACAAGGTCGCATGCATTAATACTCTCATTGGTGTCAAGTTGAAACTCATCTTCACTTTTGTAGATCCAATCCCCATTGTCATCGTTGACCAAATCCACAATGTCATACATGCCTTCATATAAAGAATCGTGACTACCATGAATATCATAGTCATAGGCATCATAGTCATCATAGGCATATGCATTGCCACCAAAATTCACACCATCCCAATATCCTCGAGAATCATAAGCATACACTACCTCTTCCGCATCACCCCCTATGTATGTGGGATCTTTAAAGCTATGACTCCCCTCATTGAAGGTATAATCTTCAATGTAACCTTCTTCTTCATAGATGTGAATCCCATTGTTGGTGTCCATGCTATAGCCATTCTCAGTGTTAATAGCCATCTTCTTCTTCGTAATCACTAGCTACCTCACTATCATAAGCATCCATGGCTTTCTAAGTATTACCACAGATTTTTGGTTGGATGGGTTTCTCAAACTCCAAATTATGAGATTTTTAGCTTCATAGAGAGGCAATGATGTGTAGAACCCTCGTATATGATCACTTTGACCACGGTCAATACAGAAGTACTCTCTATTTTGACTTCTTTGAAAGTAAACCAATGAGTAAATTACCACTTTGACCAAGCAAACGAGGTCTAAATCTTAAAGTTTTTAGCTTGCCGAAATGAGGGAAGAGCATACTATCCAGCTATGATGTTAAAATATGTTCAGTCTAGAAATCCTAATTTTTGTAGAAACAGGGTATCTAGTGGAAAAATGGATGTAGCAGATAGCTCGAGTGTCCGAATGGTGAGGTCTAAGGCTAGATGAGAAGCTTAGGACATAGGGAATCTAACTGTATGCTCACTTTGCCAAAATGAAGTGCTATTTTTGTCTGGGTAGCCTTCTTGTCTTACGGGTAGACTTGCCAATTGGAGAAGTAAACGGAATCCAAATCGAACACTTGAGGGCTCCAAATGTAGCCCTTGGAGACTAGAATGAGACTATGTAAACACCTTGAAGTACATCACTTGGGACTTCATCCTAACTTACTACCACACGCTCTTGAAGTGAAAATCAACATAAGTATTCCATTGGACCATTACGGGCACCCATCCAAGTTGTAGATTTGGACACTATTCCTTGATGTAAGATAATGGCAGTAGCTCTTGTTAACCCTAGGAATGGGTTAACAACATGAAGGCAAAGAAGAATAGTATGTTGTTCTCTTGTGCATTAATAGCATGGAGAGATAGAGGCTAGGATGCAAGTGGACATGGCATGTGTAATAGGGGAGGCTTTATTAGACTGTATATAAAGAAGAATAGAGGCACATGAGAAGGGGAATAGAGACAAATGGGCATGAGGGAAGAAGAAATACACACAAAGGACATACCTAATGTAATTGGGTATATAGGGGATGGGCATGTTGAAAATTGGGTGTCATAGTGGGCACAAAGATCAAATGGGTTAGGATAATGGTCACGGTGTTTTGGGATTTTAAAATCCACGTCAGTGTATAGCAATGTTGGGTTTTGTGCATAATAAACTATAACTTATTAGTCCTTAATGTCCCTTTTCAAGTGTTGAAATCTCATTTTAGATTAGTCCTTAATGTCCCTTTTCAAGTGTTGAAATCTCATTTTAGATTATATTATCTTGTGATACTTGAGAAATGTTACAACTATTGTATACTAATATGGTTGTGTATAGTGAATGGATTAGTTTAATATGCATGCATAATGGATAATAATCTCTCCATGCATACATATGGAGGATTAGTGTGTGTTTATTATGAGAGAATAAGTTATAATTATGTTCAAAGAAGCTCACACTTTTGCTAGAAGTTCAAAAAAGCTCGTATTTTTTGCTAGAAGGTCAAAGAATCTCTTAGAAATATCATATTCACCCACAACCAGGGGAAGTTGCATTTTGTGGCTCTATGATAAAACTCCCAAAATGATACTTATTTTTGCATAGGGAAGGTAAGCTCTTGACATGAAAAATTGACAAGGTTGAGTTTTGAGATGGCATGGGGGGTGGTTTTCTTGAACTATGGAAAGGATGCTATCTTAAACATGTCCTTGAAAGTGATGAGTCACAATGTCCATAAGGTATCATGATTTGTAATAGTGTTCAATGATGGCTTTGAGCTAGAAGACCTCATTGAGATCAAAGATCATTGTTTTTTGCAATGTTAATGTCATGGAAGACTAGTAGGAGGAAAATGATCAGGAAGACTAGTAGAAGGAGAATGAGCAGTTTAAAAAAGTATATTGTACCCATGACTACATTATTGAGGATTATGAAGTGTGCTTCAATGAAGACCCTAATTTATTTGGTCATTGTAACTTTTTTTAAATCCCTACTTGATCAAAGTAAAATGCTATCTTTTTTTAGAGCCCTCCCTAATAAAGATAAATGCGATAAGGACCTCCATACATGGGAGTAGATCAAATCCTCATCAATAATTTACCAAGCTCCTACATCATCCATAAGCAGTCATAAAATTTTCATTCTTCTTTTAATTGGCCAACTAATTTATGAGAAAACACAAGTACCTACTCACTATAGCAACAACTACTTTGTGAGTAAATGCAATTACCTACTCACCCGTGTTGCTAGTCGAATAATGTAAATGCAAATTTACATGCAGCATAGGACTAGTTGTAAGTTAGCGGTGTCGACTTTTTTCCACTCAAGTATGGAGTGGAACACCTAATAATGTACATAGAGAAAGGGAGCTAATGTCCAAAAGAACATATTGTTATAGCTATAAGAGAAAGCTACTACTAAAAAGAAGCCTAAATGCAAGAATTCAAAAGGACATATGAACAACAACTGTAGTTGGAAAAGGGTAAGCTGGATCTTATGCAAGCAAAGTTCACACATGCAGGTCACAAAGGTGGAAGAAGACCTGACCCCCACAAAGGAGCAATATGAGAAGAGCATCGAAGAAATGTAGACAAAAGACAATGAGATACACAGCTGCATTGCTCCAACTTCAAACAGAAAGTGACATAAGCAACAAAAGTCATGCACATGCAATCCAAGCATTACAAGACAACCTGCAAAAGTGGCCAAGGAGGGGAGAAGGAGTACACCATTAAGAGCCATCAAGAAGTATTCACACATTTAACAGATTAAATGTTCGCATCTCAAGCTAAAGCTAGTACTATCAAGGCTGACCGCACTTAGGTAATAGAACAACTACACACATCCACTCAGTAAGTAGAGGTAACTAACAAGAGACATGAAGAGTTGTAGAATGCTAGAGCAACTAGAGAGGAGGCCACTACTCATAATGATTTGGTCTTAAGATGAGAACATCGTCCAATTACAACATCAATTACACAAAAGAAGAGGCCACAACAAGTAGCATAACTCAATGAGAAAATGAAGTAACTCATTAACAGGGCTTCTTAACTTGTTTTGCCTAATGGTAACTTTAAGGGCCCCTCATCAAACTCTTCATCTATTCTTTTCATCACTCACGCTCACTCTTCTCCAATATGGCATTGACATTGATGAGGACCTAACCAAGGGGATATAGCATTTATACAACGTTGATGAGGATCTAACCAAGGAGATATATCATTGATACAACAATATACTATTTAAGATGTAGACTTCACTATTATTGTGTTCATATTTTATTATCACACGTATCTCATAGATAATACTATTGTGTACACATATACCCTTCACCCTATAGTTCTCAACTTTATGTCTTGGTGTTGTGAGTGCTATGTACGCTTATACCCTTCACCCTATAGTTCTCAACTTTATGTTTGCTTGAATGTTGTTTGGACTCCTTTTCTTGCTCCAACCATCTTTCTCTATGTGGCCTAGCTTGCCATAAAAGTTGCACTTCACTCTGGCTCTTAGTTCTTTAGTGAAGAATTCGCTCTCCTCGTAGTGTGATGATCCACCATTGTAAAGATTTGAATGAGGTCTAGTGGAGATTATTATATGCTATCTTGGAGAACATTTGTACATGCTATGGGGCTAACCCTATTTCCCTGGGTTTTTAGATATCAAAGAAGCTAGCTAGGCACATCACAAGTGAACTAGAACTACTAAACTCTTAAGGAAGATAGAAACTAGAAAAGATAGCCATATTCAAGGTAGGTCCCAAGGCACTAAGATGGAATAAAAAGACTAAGAATTAGGTGTATACTTTATCTTACCTTGATAGAATATCATGTACGAGAGAGACCAAATGTAAAGGTTTGGATCAAGGGTGGTTTGGATGAAGATTATATACCTAGAGGGACTACCACTGAGTCCATCTTGATTAAAGGGATGTAATTGGGTTATCAGCAGTTAAAGCTGGGAACAATCATCCTATGTTTGGGAGACCAAATGTAAAGGTCTGGGTAAAGATTATACACCCAGAGGGACTACCACTAAGTCCATCCGGTTGTAGGGATGCAACTGGGTTATCAGTTTAGCTGGGAACAATCATCCTATGTTTGGGAAGATGAGACGTGGGACTTTGTTGTTTTCTTTTAAACGGGAGTTGTGGGAGTTATCAGTTAAAGCTGGGAACAATCATCCTATGTTTGGGAGACCAAATGTAAAGGTCTGGGTAAAGATTATACACCCAGACTACCACTAAGTCCATCCAGTTGTTTGCAGGGATGCAACTGGGTTATCAGTCTAGCTGGGAACAATCATCCTATGTTTGGGAAGATGAGACGTGGGACTTTGTTGTTTTCTTTTAAACGGGAGTTGTGGGAGTTTGTATGTTCTCTTTTGAACAATAATCTTGTGTTTAAGAAGATGAGCTATGGGAGTTTGTTTATTCTCTTTTAAATGGGGCTTGCTGGATGTCTTTTGTAATTTTTGAAGTATCCAAAGTGATGGCCTATGCTGGGCACGCATAAACTGATGTTTTATAAATATACATAATCTCTAGTTATTTCACACAAAAAAAGAGATACAATCTACAAATGACTTACTATGCTCAAAATGGGAAACAAAGGAAGTAAAGATACTAAGTGTCCTCCTTTTTTTACAATATACATATTTCTAATAAAAATTGAGCTAAAAATAGAAGTGAATTATAATACAAATTTTTAAGTATACATATTTATGATAAAAATTGAGCCAAATATAGAAGTAAATTCTAAAAGGAAGATCTCATGATAAAATCTTAGAGACAAGTCCCTATACTTGATACTACTAGAGTTTGGAGACGATATAAGAGGAGAAATGTGTGTACTATATCACTCTTTGCTAGATCAAACTCCTATATCAAAGAGCCGAGAGAAGCTTTTGATGAGAAAATATAATTCCTAATGGGTTGATAACTGAATGGTAAAGGTGGGCTTAGGATATATCATCACAAGGAGGTCTACTGGCAACAAATGGTAAGTTAAAATCATATTATTCTTGATAGTGGGGTGATTAAGATCTTATATAATGTTTTTGGAGAGAAGCTAGGTTAGGAAATTTGCATCTTCTCAATGTCATAAATGTATCTTACAAGATCATATGAAAAGCATTATTATTGTTACATTATTGTTGATTGGTCGTGTATGAGCTATAATTCTCATGTGTATGAATTGTACTCCTCATGTTGTTACTTCTCAACTTGAAATGTATATTATAAGATCATATTAAAAGCATTATTATTGTTACATTATTATTAATTAGTCGCGTACAAGCTATATTCCTCGTGTGTATGAGCTGTACTCCTCATGTTGTTACACTATTGTTGATTAGTCATGTATGAGCTATTCTCATTTGTCTGAGCTAGTTGTGTGTGAGCTATGCTTCTCATATGTAATTTAGATTTATCCTTGCTTTATATCCACGTTTACATGTAGCTTTGTGCCATCCCAAGCTTTGTCCTAAGGGTTTAGTATTAGTATTGCAAAAACATCCTGCTACATATTTATAGTAGTGTTGTTTCTTACATAGGGCCTTGAAGTTCTTTATAGATAATGTGATGCTTTTAAGGCCTATTTTGTATGTCAAGCCTTTGGCTTCCGAAACATTGAAAATGCAGTCGAGATTGACTAGCACCAATTTAAAAGAAATAACAAAAAGCATGTGTGTGTGTGTGTGCGTACACGCGTAGAGAGAGAGAGAGAGAGAGAGAGAGAGAGAGAGAGAGAGAGAGAGAGCATAATAATTTTATTATGTAATATATGAGCTACATGGAATGCCTAACTTTTGATTTTTGTGCCTTTATGAAGGGATGACTTACTAGTGGCAGCTATGATACTTGGGCCTTGACCCACCGCATGATGTCTCCATAAAACTAACATATTCCATACTTTGAGTTCATGAAAGTATTCCATTGCAAAGGCTCATTGATATTTTCCTCTCTAATAAGAGAGGAAAATATTCCATACTTTGAGTTCATGAAAGTATTCCATTGCAAGGGCTCATTGATATTTTCCTCTCTAATAAGAGAATGCTGACCTAACCCATGTACATGGACCATCAAATCTATCATCACATTTGTAGTAACACACTTCAAGAATGGCATGAATGTAGAAAATGATTTTCTTACATGCCAATCCCTCAAAAAGTGGGACATCAAAGCACCCAACTAGTTTCTAAGCAACTAATGAGTAAAAAACACAAACTAAATATTTTATTTCTAAAAGATCTCACCAATGATTATGATAAAATATTGTCATATGGTTTGATTTGTCCTCATTAACATCAATAAACTATTATGTAATCGATTCATAAACTTAGTGTGTAAATTGTTACGCAATCGAATCATAAACTTAGTTGTATAAATTTGATGTTCTAAAGTGTAAGCTATGCCTTGTAGCTTGGGAGAGAACTTCCAAGTCTTCTTTTTTATGTTAGTGGCCTAAGAAAACATATCAATGACATGCAAGGGAGGCACGCATAGAGAGAGAGAGAGAGAGAGAGAGAGAGAGAGAGAGAGAGAGAGAGAGAGAGAAGAAGAAGAAGAAGAAGAAGAAGAAGAAGAAGAAGGGTAAGTTTATTGATTATTTCAAGAAATACAAAAATAAAAGTGACATTTAAACCTAGTATTAATAAAATTTACTTTAAAAATAAAGTAGTAATAATTTATAAATTAGCATTACTTTAAAATTAGTATTAATAAAAGGTACTTAAAAATAAAGTAATAATAATTTAAAAATTATTAGCTTGTCTTTTGGTCAAGAATGGAGGTGTAAAATTTAATTAAGTAATGCCCAAGCATCTTGCTTTATTAGTTTTTGCACCTCCAACCCCAACTAATCACTTGATAGTGATCTTGGTGTTTGTTTTTTTAGGAGAGATGGGTAGTGACTTCAAATTGTAGTGGGCCAGGTAGGGATTAAGATTTGAAACCAGATTCTCTCTTTGAGAACCTGTATTGATTGTGTGAGGTGTTTGAGTTTTTCTTGTTTTTTAGTTATCTATTATAAGTTTGCATGCCATACATGATGATATCCCCTTTTCTATACTCTCGCTTTAGTGGACATTCGTATAATTCAAAGGATCCATCTGTTAAAGCAAGAATTCAATAATATCAAAGTGGGCACCACCTCTTTAGTTTGATAAAGCCATAAGGGTCAATGTATTGAGCTAGGCTTTAGATTGTATTGGACATATCTATCGCACTTGTATTGAGCTAGGCTTGAGATTGTATTGGACATATCTATCACACTTGTATTGAGCTAGGCTTGAGATTGTTTATACACAATATACCGATTATATGACTTAAAGAGATTTTTTCAATGACATAGCATAAGAATGTTAATGGTAGACGACGTTAACTACACAATTTTGATGATGGGATGCATATTGGACCTAAAGCAATTAGCTAATTGAATTCGATAGCATTGAGGAAGATTATTTATGAGACCCAATTATGTTATACTTTTATTTGAAAATAGTTGCGGATGCTTTACCATTTTATCCATTCAACGAGGTTACACTATGTTTTTAAAAGTGAAATACATTACATTTGAGTTTTTTAAGGCACCTCAAAAGTTTTTTGTTGCAATTTTCTCCAATGTAACTTCCAATGTAGTATAATGAGGGATATAGGGTAAGCTTCAAATGTTTTAATACATGACTTTCCTAAATGTGAATTACTCCATGGGAACACCATCGCCACTTAATGCTATTACCTCAGCCATTGTCCAAAAAAACTTCCGATTGTAGTATAATGAGGGATATAGGGTGGAGCTTCAAATGTTTTGGTACATGACT
>NC_141071.1:41049838-41187338 GCF_041138505.1 Cibotium barometz | reverse complement strand
CATGATGGAAGTGCAAATTTTTGACTGTATCTATGTTTCATCAACAAGTAAATCTATGTGTCGTAAAAGGCAATAGTAACATCCAAGGAGGTTCTATAACTTTTGCCTAGTCTTGCAAAGAGATCAAGGAGGTTCTAACTTATGCGTGGTCTTCTTGCAAGGAGATTTGAAAACATCCCTTGGTAGTTAACATGGATATGATGGAACAACACATGGTCCATAAAGATTTCTTATGAGGAGTCTTGCCTTGTTCATCAACAATTTCCATGATTTGGGTTGCCCTCTACTCGTCCACTGAAAGATTGTTAGGGAGTTTGAGGGGGGTGGGTCATTCGAAGCCATGCTGAAGGGCTGTAGGCTGGGGTTTTAATGCTAATAGTTTTTTTTTTGAGGAGTACAACACACACTTTTTTCACCCCTTTGTGGAGCGAGGGAGGGGGGTGCGCCAGAATCGAACCCGGAGAGGGTGACACCATATCCACTCAGCTATTGTCTCTACAATGTGAAACACTGTTACAATTTGCAAGACAATAATTGGGTTTGGGTGGGTGGCAACAGTGATGTGAAACAAAGAACAAAGAGATTAGTGAGAATCTACGTTGGTGGAAAGAAGGGTTGCTTTAGGCTTAGAGAGAGAATATATACACTTGGAAAGGGCAAGCCTCATAGGGTCGAACGGGAAATGACAGAAAAAGACGGCGGCTCGCTTCCGGCAATCTTCCCGGCGAGCTTCCCATTTCCCCGGCCATCGCCTAAGAATAGCATTGGTGTGCTCTCCCATTTTCTCTCAGCCGCAACGCAAGCTTCGACAGCGACAACCCTAACTCTTCTAATACAGCAGGCTGTGGCGAAACCCTAACCCCGCACAACAGCCCCTTTCCCGCCTGTGGTGAATCCTTGACTCCTCAGAACGGGCCCTTTGCCTGGCTATGACGAATCCTTTAGCTCCCGCATAACCCCGACCAGCAAACCGTTCTCAAAACCTCCGTGCGTTGATAGCTTCTCTGTGTCTGGCTATGCCGAAACCCTAGCTCCTTATCTGCACAATCGGTAAGTCCTTGTCAGGCTTCTTTTTATTCACTGTACATTGTCTCTTTTTCTTGTCTGTCCACCGACAGGCCTATGATCAACGGAAACCCTAGTTAGGAACAGTAGGCTATGGAGAAAGCCTTTGCCTGGCTGTAGTGAAGCCCTAGTATTTTCCTTGTCATGCAGTTGGCTGAGTAGAGCTTCTCACGCTATGCACGTTTGCCTAGCATTGTGAAAGCTTCTGTATGTCTGGCTATGGCGAAACGATAGCACTCGCGTATGCCTGGAGAAAATTTTAACTTCCGTATTCAAAGTTTCTCTTACGCTGTTGTTTTCTGATTTTGTCGCATATTAGTCAAAGCTTGCATTCATTTTGTCTTTACCTTTTTTTCCACCGACAAAGCTTTGCCGGTTTCAACCCTAATCCTTCTTTTTCTTGGTCTCACTAAAGCTAACAGCCCTAGCTTGCAGCTTATCATTGGTCTCTCCCCCCTTTTTTCCTTTTCTCGTGAAACGTCTCACATTGAGCAGTCATCCGATCCAGCAGGTACCGTTCAATGATTCTTTGCCTTCTCTGCCTCGCTAACATACTCTTTTTGATCAAACATTATGCTACTAGTATGTCTTCCATTATCTTAATCTTTCCCCTAATCTCCTCTTCTACATCTTCGTCGTACTGATCTGTTCTCGAACAGAGGACTCTCGCCCTTAATTTTTCTTCAACATAGGATTTTTGGCTCGATTTTTTTCTGTTTCTTCTTAATCAGGTGTTTTGCCCTTGATCTTATCTGAAAAAGAGGTTCTTGCTCTCATCTTTTCCCTCGCAGAGAGTTCCTTTGCCTGTTATTTTGATCCTTTCTTAGAGAAAAGAACAAACCCACCCCCCACCCCCCGCCCTCCCTCTTCCCCTCTCTCTTCCTTTCCCTTTTTTTCTCTTTGTTTTATACTGTTTTATCTTATCTACTTCTCCTCAAGCTACCATGGCAGATTGTTGTTGAGTTTTTATTGGACGGCATCATTGCTGAATTGAGACACGCCCTTTGATAGATAGACAGACAGACAGGCAGTTGAACGTATTGTTGTCGTGTGAGGCCTTAATACTGAGAGAGAGAGAGAGAGAGAGAGAGAGATCTGAGCTATGGGGTTCCTTTTTTCTTTACAGAGTGGCAGCTTCAAGGATCAGGGAATCCTTTGCAGCATCATTACAACTCAATCAAGCGCAGCAAATGCTAGAAGCTCCTAAGTTCTATTGCTGTCTTGAAGCCAAGCAAGCCAATTTCCTGGCCATCCTGCTGGTCTTAAAAACCATATCCGAATTGTGGCAGGTTGGGGCGAGGAGCGGGATCTAGTGCATGTATATAGAATTATGCATGCAATTTTTTCTGTGTTACTTGGTTAATCATAAGATCCAGCCTAGAAAAGATTGGATGATTAACTCTAATCAGCATCTGAAGGGTTGAGGCATCGTGTGAATCTTTTTATCCACCATCACGCAGTGAATCGAAAATATGGGCCTCTTTTTTGGCCTCTTTGTGGGTTTTGTGTTGGGTGTGGCTTTTGTGGCTGGTTGGAAGTATGTCATGGCTACCCGAAGCAGACACCGAATTTTTAAGGTTTGTGGTGTGATTTTTCGGAATATATATATATATATATATATATATATATGTATGTATGTATGTATGTATGTATGTATGTATGTATGTATGTATATGTATATATATGTATGTATGTATATATATATATATTTTGGATGAACATTTTAGTGTCTCTTTTCACTCGAGCATCTTTTATGTTCCTTTTTCAGGCAGCAGGTTTATCCCTGCTAGGTCAAATCAACCAAGATGATGTGAAGAAGCTTTGCAGCCACAACTACCCAGAATGGTTATCTTTTCCAACATTTGAGAGGGTTGGTTCCCCCATATTTTTACTGGGTGTTACTCTTGCTTGTTTTTATATGTTGCCTTGTAGCCATATTGAAGTAATGGAGATAAATGGAATTTAGGATGATGTTTTGGGCTAATGGAAAATGTGGAGGGGCAATGTTGCTTAAAGATGTTTGAGCCTTGTATTACTGCAAAAGTGGGCAATGATATAACTTGTTTAGAGCACTCTAATAAGAACATCAAAGATGCATGATCTAATCTAATGAGTAAGAGTATTTGAACAAGAAATGGGGACCAGTGATCTTATTCATTTATGGTATGCTAACTCTACTTCATTTTCTGTTGTTGGCTCTTGATTTGTCTTTGCAGGTTAAGTGGCTAAATAAGATGTTGGAGAAAATCTGGCCTTCTGTGGCGTTGGTATATTTGAAGAAGACCAAGTTTTTCTGTTCATTGTGACATTTATGCAGTCTAAATGGCCAAAAAATGCTTTATTCATAATTTGATACATCACTCGAGCAATAGACTTTTGGTGGGTGTTTTGTAGGCATCGTCAGAGCTCATCAGAGCAATTGTTGAACCCATGCTAGCAATGTACTGTCCACCTGGATTCAAAATGAGGTTTTCAAAGCTTTTCTTGGGCAATGTGGCACCTCAGATTGAAGGTTTCACATCTTTTTATACTCTTCTGGTGTTTTACTGTTTTGAAGCTCTTTTGTTTCAAGCATGTCTTAGGACACGATTTTACTGTAGTTTATGTAGATCTTGTTTCTCTTCAAGAGCAGCATTGATCTCCTTGAATTCTAGTCAAGGATAACCTCTTAAATATTCTATTCTCAGGTATCAAGATTCAAACCATTAAAAAAGGTCAGCTTATAATGGATCTGGATTTTAAGTGGGGTGGTGATCCTAGCATCATTCTAGCCGTGCAAACCCCTGTTGGTGCCAATTTACCTATACAGGTTATTACTCTTTAACTAAGCTGTACAACTGTGTGGACATGGAAAATGAGCTATTCAGTTCTTTTTCATGACATTATAAAAAAATAACATTTTTGCTCCTGTTGAAAATTGAAGCCGTGTCGTTTGAAATTGTAATGGTGGGCTGCTAGACAACAAGAATACTGAAAGAAGCACTACCACAATCACAAAGATGACACTAGCACTGAAATGAGGACTTGGAAGTACAAGGCTGACATGGTGAGGAAGTGGGAAGAATTGGGGTGTTATCTATAGCAAAATCCACCCCTCCCTCTCCAGCAGTGGAGGACTGATTTTACAATAAGTTTATAGTGCTTGTGTTCAACTGGGCCTTAAAGGTGCCCAGCCCCTGGCTACACTATGTGCACTAGGTTCGGGGCTGCCCAAACCTGTTTGCTTTGCTCAATTTGTTCTTGGCCTGCACTTTCTGATGGAGCTTTTACTGCTGCAAGTCTGTTACAACACCATGGATCTCTAAATGCAAAACACGAGTGACTAGTACAAACTCCTAAGAGGGGGTGTAGGCTAACTCACCTCCCAACCATCGGTTCTATGCTTCGAACCACCCCCGAGCCAAGGGCTAAGGTTTGACTCCCATAGATCCATGCGAATCCTCTGGCATGCTGATCTTTGGCATGCTGATCTATGCTTTGGCACACACGTAGCCGGAGTCTTGGTTGAACTTTGATCAATAGTGATGTCATGACAATAATAACCCATGTTTCACTTATGTAGTACCCATTGCCACAATAAATAACCATACTGTTATAGCCGCCCGTACTAGCCTGCGTCCTCCTAATCCTAGGGATCCCCTAACCTTGTCGGATTAGGCCACTAATCCCGAGGATTAGCACTAGGTACGTAACATACTTCCCCCCCTCAGACGTTTCCACTCTTGAAAACAAAATCTGTCTAAGAAAGAAAACTAGGAAACCTATGGTGGAAACTTAGTCGAAGACATTCCTAGTCTGGGAAATAAATAGGGGAAACTCAAACTACATTTGACAATTGCTCCATAATGTAGTTTACCATATCTACTCTTTCCACTCATAACTCTGCCATAGAAATTGGCTAAAATTGCTGACAACATTTCTACAACTGTCTCGGTAGAACTAAAAATAGATCAACTCAAACTAGAGTCATGAGAAACACAATAATCTCTCAATCCAACTCCTAAGGAATCATAAAATCTGACATAGAGAATTTTCGTAGCCAATCAAATTACCTATTCTATTAGGATTGGGTAAATTCCTCGATACTTAGGGGAATTGTCACTAGTTTGGACATTTTCCAGAATGAAAGGGGTGTGGTGGACTCTAGGACGTCTAAATATTTAGAAAGTACAAGCTTTGGGAATGGGGGATTATCCTGCAATACAAGGGATCACACTCCTAAAATCTAGGAGGGTTATTATTTTTGGCTCGACTTTGATGGAAATTTTGTTTGCGTCGTTACGTATGGAATTGAGCAGATACCAAGAGTTACCGAAGTACTTATGACAAATGAGCTACCAGTTGGGATATTTTTAGAGAGAGAGTTTATGGAAGGACCCATCTCTTAGATTGGGACACCAAAGTGAGACAAGTGACTTGACACTTGCTAGAAAGTGGATCAAAGTGAGACAAGTGGCATCACACTTGTCACTTCAGCTATTGTGTGGCTCTCCACTTGTCATTATAGCCTTCTCTTACCATTTTAGCTCATGGGAGTCCCAAATCTATAAATGGGAGTCCTCACTCTTCATTAAAGGAGGCTCTCTTGCTGCACACTGGCCTCTACCACCGTTACAGGCTTTCCTAATGATGGCTACTCTCTTTCTCTCTCTCTTGAAGGTTGTCCATGAAGAATACCGGCTGTTGGGGACTGTTTTGGAGGTTTCCATCGCGAAGAAATACTGAAGGCAAGGGTATTTAATCATTTTATTATGATTTCTAGCCATTGTACCGGTTGTACTAGCCACCGTACCTATTGTACCAGCCCTTGTACTTGTTGTACTGGCTATACCAGCTTGTACTAGCCATTGTGCTTGCGGTATCAGCCCTTGTACTGTCAGAATATGTAGCGGAAATGATAACCAAACTTGGGTTGACAAGAGCAAGTAGAATGCAGAAAATAGACAGCACAAGAGACACAGAGAAATAGGCGTGTAAACTCTTCTCTATACACAAGATCCCGTAGAAAACTGAATGAGAAAGTGGTGGGGAGCATGGGGCCTATTTATATGCTCCATGCATGCAGTCGGCCAGCGCTAGTGGCTCTCCACGACTGCATGAAGCAGTGGGCCAGCAGTAAATACCTCCGCGACTGCATAAAGCAAGTCGGCCAGTAGAAAAAACTCCACGCTTGTTGATTAGGCAGAACACGACTGTTGAATGGACAGTCGGCCAGCCACCAGAGGCTCCTGCCAACATCTGGCATCCATCCACACCACCGAAAAAATGGGAAAAAATAGGGAAAGAATACGGGGAGTGAGGAAAAATGATAAAACACCTATACAGGGCGGGCACACCCACAACAGAGGCCCTGGTGTATAAAAATAGGTAGGAGATGACTTCTAACACCCCCTCTCAGCTCCTGACTGGGAAATCAACCCAAGGGAGCTGGAGTGCCGCCTGAGCGAAGCCTGAGGTAGAGACTTAGTGAAGAGGTCCGCCGCATTGTCCTCCGTCGAACAATAAAGTAGCAAGATGTCACCAGCCAAGATCTTCTCACGTACAAAGTGATACTGTAACTCTATGTGCTTGGTCCGGGCATGGAAGACCGGGTTCCGAGCAATAGCTATACAGCACTGGATGATTGTGGGCTCCTTCTGTGGAAACCTAATCTCGCCTAGCAGCCTCCGTAGCCACACAACCTCACAAGCAGCACCACAAGCAGCCCGGTACTCTGCCTCTGTCGAAGAGAGCGCAATAGTTGGCTACCTCTTGCTGCTCCAAGAAACTGCTCTTGAGCCGAGGGTAAAACTGTATCCTGAAGTAGATCTCCTCGTGTCTGGATCTCCTCTCCAATCTGAGTCACTCCAACCTTGGAGTCTGACTCCATCCCCTCCTGTGTAAAAGAGTCCTAGATCCTTCGTACTCTGCAGATACCGCAAGATCCGCAATCCTGCGTCCCAATGAGACTTCAATGGCGTCTGCATGAAAGAGCTCAACAGCCCCACGGAGAAGCTCAAGTCCAATTTGGTGTTCAGCAACCAGATCAATGAACCAACCAACTTTCGGT
The DNA here is from genome assembly GCF_041138505.1 of Cibotium barometz. NCBI lineage: Eukaryota > Viridiplantae > Streptophyta > Polypodiopsida > Cyatheales > Cibotiaceae > Cibotium > Cibotium barometz. Next base: position 41,180,224 of record NC_141071.1, on the reverse strand, counting down.
ACTGCGAGGCATCAACTGGCTCACAAGGATCAGTAACGGTTAACTTTGTGTTTGGGTCCATCGGTGAAGTAATAGGCTTGCAGTTCTCCATCCCAAAGGCCTCAAGCAACTCATGAACATACCGCTGTTGAGAGACGAAAAACCCCCTCTGGGTCTGCCAGATCTCCAATCCCAAAAAGAAGTGGAGTAAGCCTAAGTCGGTCATCTCAAACTCCTTTGACAAGGCAGCCTTCGTCACTCCAATGTGCTCCACATGACCGCCAGTGAGAATGAGATCATCCACATAAAGGATGATAATCGTGACCATGCCGCGTTCCCGAAAGAGATACAGGTTTGGATCTGCAACCGATCTCTGAAATCCAGTCCGAACAAAGAAGGAATCAATCTTCTGATTCCAAGCCCTGGGAGCCTGCTTAAGACCATACAAGGCCTTACGTAACCTGTAAACCATCCCTTCAGATCCTGGAACAATAAAGCCTGGAGACTGCTCAACATACACCTCCTCCTCAGGTCACCATTAAGGAACGCAGATTTTACATCCATTTGATAACGGGACACCTCTGAGAAGAAGCAAGAGCAAGAACGGTCCGAATTGTGGACATCCGTGCTGTCGGTGCAAAGGTATCCTCGTAGTCGATGCCTGGCCGCTGAGCATAACCTTTAGCCACAAGTTTGGCTTTGTGTTTGTCCACCGACCCATCAGACGCATATTTGGTCTTAAAGACCCATTTGACACCAATGACTGACCGCTTCGACGGCCTGGGAACCAACTCCTAAGTCTTGTTCTTCTCGATGGCATCAAGTTCCACCTGCATGGCTTTCCTCCAAGTATCCTGTGAAAGGGCTTCCTTTACGGAAGTGGGCTCTTTGTCCCGCATAATACGAGACATCAAAGCATAGTTCACCTGAAGAAGCTCTGCTGTATTGCTTTTATCTCGGACTCTATGTGATCTTCGAGGGCCGTCCTCTGTGGTCCACTGGGAGGGTAACTCCGTGACACCCGACTCCCGAAGGGTGTCTAGCAACCACCTAGGTACTCGAACAGATCGTGGAGCCTCCTGTGGTCGCGGGGGCTCTACTCCAGTTGTGGGCTCAACCTCTTGTACTGACAGAGGTTGATCAACTGGAATAATGGTCTGGGAATCATCATCAGACTCCTCTGGATCTCCAAGAAGTGGCGGCTCCTCGACAGTGGATACTGGAACATGCTCGTCAAAGACCACATCCCGGTTGACAACAATCTCGGTCCTGTCTGGATCATACAATCTGTATCCCTTGGAAAGAGAATTGTACCCCACAAATACAAGCTTGCGGGACTTGGAGTCAAGCTTCCCCCTCTGCTTCTTCGGAATATGTACATACGCGTCACTCCCAAAAACACGGAAGTGCGAGACATCAAGTTTCCTGCCAAAGTATGCCTCAAATGGAGTCATATGGGGTACTGAAGTCGTTGGAGATCGGTTGAGGGTATGGACAGCCGTTGCCACAGCCTCTCCCCAAAGTGGACGAGGAAGATCACGATGCTCCAACATGGTCCTCGCCATCTCCACCACAGTCCTGTTCTTGCGTTCGACAACTCCATTCTCCGAAGGCGATCCTGTATTGGCCAGTTCCCTTTTGATTCCATGATCTGCAGAAAATCTGAGAAATACAGTCGAGAAGAATTCACCTCCTTTATCAGCCGTGAGAGTCTTGACCTGAAATCCAGACTCTTTCTCCACCATCACGTGCCAATCCTTGAACCGTGCAAAAGCTTGGTCCTTCTGGGAAAGAAAGTAGACCCACGTGAATCTGGTACAATCATCCACAAGCAGCATAAAGTAGAGAGATCCTCCCAAAGATGGTGTCTGTTGAGGTCCACACAAGTCAGTGTGAATCAACTCCAATGGTTTCGAAGCCCGCCTGGAAGCCTGCTTCGAAAAGGATTCCCTGTGCTCCTTACCACGTATGCAAGAATTGCAACGCCCTTGCCTACTACCAACATCTGGCAAGCCAACCTTGGTCTCGGAAAGCTCGCCTCAATGCATCCACATTTAAGTGGCCAAAACGAAAGTGCCACAAATCTCCGACTTGAGAACCTGTCAACAAGGAGAGTGCAGAGAGCTTGTAGATACCATTCTCCACACCGCCTTCCCAAACAACCTGGCCAGTCTGACGGTCGCGTAGAGCAACTGAATGCTCCTCAAATTCCACCCGAAAGCCAGTCTTGCATACTTCATGCACTGACAGAAGATGAAAACCCAGAGTAGGGACATAAAGAACACGGGAAGCATGCTTGTCCCCCTTGCCGTTGGGAATAATCTCCATCCGGCCCTCACTATGTATCGGAATAGTGGAGTTGTCGCCAATAAAGATGCGACCTGACTGCCGTTTCAAATCCAGAAAGAAGTCACGGAATGGAGTCATGTGCCTGGAAGCACCACTGTCAAGAATCCATTCTCGAGTATCCTTCGCGGTGAAGCCAACTGCCTCCTCGCTCGAAGATGATGAAGCGTCGGAGTCCATCATCTCTAAAGCGCAGAAATGCCGGAGTCTTTGCAGTTGAGGCTGAGGAATCAGCACTCTTCCCTGTCCGCTTAGGACACTTCCTCCAATAGTGGCCTTTCTCGCCACAATCATTGCAGAATCTTTCGGCCTTCAGCTTCTCTCGTTCTGAGTCAGGCTTCTTCTCAGAAGACTTCTCCGGTGAAGCCTTCCCTCTGCCCTTGTTGTTATTCCGGCCTTTCGACCGTTGGCCAGTTAAGGCCTCCGAACCGCCGCTGTGAGGAGGGTTCGTAAAACGTTCCTCTTGGTCCAAGACCATTGGCACAAGCTCCTCCCAGGTAATGGTGCTGAGAGTGCCACTCGTAATCAACGACGAGTAGAAAGCAGAATACTGAGCAGGCAAGTGGGACAGCAAAGTGATGTCCATGTCTTCAGATGATATCTCCTTCCCAGCTTGTAGGACTTCCTGCTAAAGGGCCTCCAGCTTGTTAATGTGTTCCTGCATCGTCGAGGACTTTGCTGGGTTCATAACCCGCATCTGCACTTCCAAGGAGATCTGTTTCATGGGTGATACCCTGTTATAAAGAGAAGCCAAGTGCTCCCATATGCCTCTCGCCAGCGTCATGTGCTTTACATGATTGATCACTTGTGGTGTGCAGTTGAGGAAAATAAATGACCGGTCACCGGACCCTGGTGTTGACACGATCCCACATGTGTGCCTGTGCCTCTCGGTCCTTCCTCATCGACAGTAACTCCCCTTCCTCTGCTTCCGGCCGTGGAACCCCGACGATGATGAAATCAGCAAGGTCATACGACTCCAGCACAGACTCCATCATAACCTTCCAGATGCCGCAGCAAATAGACAGCACAAGAGACACAGAGAAATAGGCGTGTAAACTCTTCTCTATACACAAGATCCCGCAGAAAACTGAATGAGAAAGTGGTGGGGAGCATGGGGCCTATTTATATGCCCCATGCATGCAGTCGGCCAGCGCTAGTGGCTCTCCACGACTGCATGAAGCAGTCGGCCAGCAGTAAATACCTCCACGACTGCATAAAGCAAGTCGGCCAGCAGAAAAAACTCCACGCTTGTTGATTAAGCAGTCGGCCAGCCACACGACTGCTGAATGGACAGTCGGCCAGCCACTAGAGGCTCCTTCCAACATCTGGCATCCATCCACACCACCGAAAAAATTGGGAAAAATAGGGAAAAAATACGGGGAGTGAGGAAATATGATAAAACACCTATACAGGGCAGGCACACCCACAACAGAGGCCCTGGTGTATAAAAATAGGCAGGAACGACTTCTAACATGTACTTGCTGTACCAACTGTACCAGCCACTGAACTGGCTTTACTAGCCATTGTACTTGCTATACTAGCCATTGTACTTGCTCTACAACCATTGTACTTGTACCGTTTGAATGGAGAGTTGTACTTGCTGTACTAGCTCTATTGCATGAAGATCCGTGGTTTTTGGGAAAGAATCAATACCCACACGGAGGTATATGGTTTTTATTGTTGGCTCGGCATATCTACAGCAATGTGCCGGCTGAATTTTATGGTTGCCTTGTGTTGGGCTGTGTTATGGCATTTGTATATGGATAATGCGGCATCTCCTGTGGGGAGAGTAAGGCCCTCAAAGCTTGTACATGATATTGTCTCCTTGGGTAATAAAATACTCCAAGCGGGGAGTCGGCCCATTCGCGCCTCTATGCGGTGTCACATGTGCAAGCTCCATTTTCAGCATTGGTGGATGTTTTGTCCAGCTTTTATGTTTTATGCAAAGTGATGATGGATATGTGTTAAGGTTGTGGCCATGTTTAAATGTTTTAATATGCATTGATGGTATCAACAAGTGTGTCAAAGGCCCTAGTCCCCCGGGCAACGCGAGTTACGTTGTTATCAGAGCATAGGCTTTCGTGGAAACAGAGTTTTGCTTCTATCAACAAGGAAGAGAAAAGATCTCAAGTGTTACCATCATTGTTGTTAAGCATGGCCAACCCGCCTCATAGCCTATGAAGCAAGAGTGTTGAGGCACCCTCATGTAGGCGACCTCCTCTTGAGACTAGGGCTGAGAGCTCCTTCTCCACCCAACCATGCCAAAAGCACACCCCGGTTCCTATATCAAGACCCAAGCTCTTTTAATAGCATAGTGCCCTTCACACGTGCCCGGATACTCTTACCTAGTCTGTAACCGGTCTCTTGGCTCTCCTGAACCCTGCCCGTTTCTTGCTCAGATAGTCGAGCTCTCTAGGCTTCTGTTCCGTTGTCATGACATTACTCTCTCTCCTTTAGAAGAGTTTTCGTCCTCGAAAATGAAATTCGGGAACCTCTTTTGGAGTGTGCTTATCTTTTCCCATGTAGAACCTTCTTTTGGTCTATCCTTCCACTTGATTAAACACTCCTGTCGTACAGTGTGTCCAGTTCTTTTTTCTTGGAAATCCAAGACTTTCTCTGGTTCATGTGGTAAGGATGGGGGCTCGATAAGTTCTACTAGGATCTCTTGATTGACGAGATTATCGTCATCACCCAACTTCTTTTTTAGTCTACTGACATGAAAAACTGGATGAACTTTAGAGCTTTGTGGTAAAGCTAACTTATAAGCAACACTACTTACTTTTTTAAGCATTGTAAATGGACCAGAATACCTTGGAGATAGCATTGGACTTCTCCACATTTTCAAAGATTCGGAATGTGTGGGAACCGTTAAAAACACTTTTATCACCTTCCTTAAAGATGATTTGTCTACGATCTTTATCGGTATAATGTTTTCGTCATCTTCTGGAAATCTTGACCAATCCCAAATATAGCTGTGCCTTTTCCCTTTTTGCCAAAAGTGGTTGAATATGTCCAAAATATCAACTTACGAGCTTTTCTAGCTTGTTGGCCAAGTTTATGCTAGTCGCCTCCCTTTGTCCACCTGTCCATGCCCAAAATATATATAAGTCCGGTCACACTTTAATGATGTGTGAACCCGTTGACCTATGAACCTTATGATAAAAATCCCATGCTCCTTTTGCCCAAAGGCCATCTTTCAGGCAAAACTGTGCCATAAATGTTCGAGCTTTATTATGTGGAAAATCCCCGTTCACACCTTGGCTCCAACCAATGTGTGAAACACTGGTCAAGACTGGTGAAGGGACCAAATTGGTGACATCTCCTCCGTCTTATAAGACAGTTGTCCACAACTCGCAACTATATAAACTTGGTACGAGTGGAAAAATACCCTTCAATTATTGCAGATGGACTGCCATAATCTGATTATGAAAACCATAATTCCGGATTCACTACAACCATAGATTACTCGGTAGAATGTTTAGGTCACACATGTCCTGTCATGTCAAGTCTCATAAGCCACACATATTCGGTCATGCCAAGCTTCACAAGCCATACATGCATAGTCACAGGGGACACTCATCTCGGCCTCCCTTTCACGCGAGGATGTGTCCCTCTGCATGGGGAACGTCCCATGTGCCACCAGGGGACGACTGTCGGCACATGGGACGACCGTCCCATGTAAGGGGACGCCTTAAATTTGTTGGGGGGGGGAGGGGGGGTGTTTGGGGACGCGAAGAAAAAAACACGATTTTTTCTTTTTGGAAGGCTTTGCCTCTTAGGGTTTAAGTTTTAAGTTTTAATTAAAAAAAAAAAAGCCTGTCTAAAGACTGAAGTGCAAAGTTTGCTGAGTGATCTTTGCTCTCCTCCATCTCTGCTGCGCACACTTGTTCTCCTCCTTCTGTCCTCTGGAGTGTGCACATTGCACAAGTTCTTGTCATGTCAAGCCTCATAAGCCATACATGTCCTGTCATGTCAAGTCTCACAAGCCATACATGTCCTGTCATGTCAAGCCTCATAAACCGCACATGTTCAGTCATGTCAAGCTTCACAAGCCATACATGTTCTGTCAGATCAAGCCTCACAAGCCATACATGTCCTGTCATGTCAAGCCTCATAAGCCACACATGTTCAGTCATGTCAAGCTTCACAAGCCATACAAGTCCTGTCCGGTCAAGCCTCATAAGCCACATGTTCTGTTATGTCAAGCTTTACAAGCCACACGTCTTGTCATGTGAGGCTTCATAAGCCACACATGTTATTTTGCCATATCAGTGGGCTCACACTAGAGTCCTTCCTGGGGATCCATCCACATACCTGCAAAAGACAAACTTTTGTTGACATGTTAGTGGGCTCACACCAGAGTCTTTCCCTGGGGATCCATCGACATACATGCAAAAGAGATGTGCCATGGCATGCTCGATGTGAGAAATCCTTCTCCACAAAAACCGCCCAAAACAAGCACATGTTTACACCAAGGAAGCTCAACCGACTGGGACAGTCCTGTATATCTTTGACCAACCATACAAGCACAAAATACTTGCCATGTTGGCTTCAAAACAACTCATAGACTAGAATCAGCTTGTCACAAAATTCCTCACAGTTTCTGTTTTTCTAATGTTCATGTGTGGCATGTGGAGCCTGACATGACATACATGTATGGCTGGTGGAGCCTGACATGGTGTGTCTGTGTGGCATATGGAGCCTGACATGACAGTACATGTATGGAGCTTGACATGATGGTACATGTGTGGCTTGTGGGGCTTGACATGGTATACATGTATGGCTCATGGAGCGTGACATGATGTGATTCCTTAGGACTAGCTATCTTGGAGATCTTCTGTATTCTTGTTTCGGGAAGGTTCCGGAAGGATCATGAGCCCTGAACGTTTTATTTGATACAACTGAACAGATATGTGTTTCTTCAAGTCTAGCTGCACTCATGTGCGTGCATGACTTCGATTTTACCTTTGGATGACTTGTTTTGTTTTCTTGGACAATGCTTGAGCTTTCTGCCTGTGTTGTCCATGGGGCCAGGGACGCTTGAGCACCTTGTGGAGGTGTATGTGCACACCTGTTTGGGATTGACAGGTGGTCTACATGTGTTTTGTAGGTGGTAAGTGTCCCCAAAACCCCAATTTACAGCTTTATGATTTCACATACTAATATTTATTGGTGCAGGTTCACACACACTTATAAGTGACCGGACAATTTATAAGTTGTACACACTGGACATGACTTATTTAATACATGTGGCAGCCATAAGGTGGTCACCGGGCCTGATTTGTACCCTTTCCAAGTAGGCGTCCCCTTTTGGACCGAAAAAGCACATGATTGAGCTATTATTGGCAGAGGAGCTCCAATCTTGGGAAAGACTCCAGATTTATGGTAGGCGCCTGTTTTTCTGATGCATGGGAGCTGCTTGACTGCCTCTATAGGCTGTTTTACAGCCATCTACTGCGACAAACATCCACCAGGTGTATGGAAGATGGTTGCCGACTCCTACTGGAGGCTTTGCTATTGCTGGCTGACTGGTTTACAGCTAATAGGGGCTGGTCAGGTTATAAAAACAAAGAGGAAGAGCAAGTCGTTTTCATCTGGACAAGTTCCCTTCTGACCGAGAACTTGCACGCTTGTGTATTGTTGCTGGTCGCAACCTTCTGTGGCTACTGAGGGCTGGTTGATTGCTGTGAGCGGCCCTTTCATGGCTGGTCGACTTGTCCTGTGAGCCATACAGGAGGAAGGTGAAGACATAGGGTTGTTCCGGGCTGATGCGGGAGTGCTATGGGCTGACCATAGTTGCACTCATGTGTGTGCATGACTTTGATTTTACCTTTGGATGACTTGTTTTGTTTGCCTGGAGAATGCCTGAGATTTCTGCATGTTGTCCATGGGGCTGGGGACGCCTGAGTACCCTGTGGACGTGTACGTGCACACCTGTTTGGGACTGACAGGTGGTCTACATGTGTTTTGCAGGTGGTAAGTGAAACTGGCCTATGGTAGAAACCAAAGTGCGGCAGACTAGCAGACACCCAATCCAATTGTAGCCCAGCCAATAAACAAATAAACAGGAGCTAGAGTGCTCCAACACAAGAAAAAGAACGACACCTGTTGGCCCTAAAGCTTGCGCTCCTTTCGGTATTTCTTTATTCAATTTCAATGGAAAAGTTTTAAATGATTACAACATGGCCATTCATGGCTCGTATGTCTGCAAGCCCAATCTGCCAATCCTCTGGACCTCTTAGCATAGAGGTTACACACAACTTTGTGTCCCAAGAACACCACATTGTTATCTCCTCTAATCTGCTAAGTCATTGCATCCATGAGGCCTTGAATATGCAGCTGACTGAACCATGCACATAGTCACAAACTCAGCCATGAAAACAGTCCACAAAACTCTTCCAAATCAGTCCACAATCTTGTCCTGTTTCCACTCTTTGAACTGTCAAACCCTTCCTCTCACAAAGGGCGAGATAAACAACTCCGAGACGGTCACGAGCCAGTGAAAATAGAGACTTGATTATACACTACCTCCAGTCCCACCTGCTCGTAAAGAGAGAGAGAGAGAGGAACCTGCAATCTTTGTGCCAACCTTCCTCCAGAGAGAGAGAGAGAGAGAGAGAGAGAGAGAGAGAGGAACCGTCGACTGTGCTGCCTACAGTCTGCCCGAATGCATCCAGCTTTCCAAGCAAGAGAGAGAGAGAGAGACAGAGAGAAGAAGTGGTTCAGCTTCTGTGCGCCGCCTACAAGCAGCCCGCCGCCCTGCTGTTCAGCTTTTGTGCGCTGCCTGCTATCGCCCCTGCCCCTCTGTCCAGCCCGTGAGCAATCTAGCACACTTTCCCTGCAGCTAGACTGCCGCGAGAGAGAGAGAGAGAGAGAGAGAGAGAGAGAGAGAGAGAGAGTAAAAAGCACCTGCGTTGCTTGTAGGATCAGCCGGTTCCTCCCCCCTAGTAGCTGTTTTCCAAAGCCAGCTTCTAGTGCTGCCCGCCAGCCCCTCTTTCCCAAAAAGCATGAGAGAGAGAGAGAGAGAGAGAGAGAGAGAGAGAGGGGCGTGTGCTCCAAAAGTAGATTAGTCTCCATAAATAGCTTAGGGCCCCCCAAAGGTTATAAATCCTCACCAAAGGTTATAAAACCTTTTAAGTTTTAATTCCTTTGTCCCCTTCACACTTGGGGTTGTCCACACATGTTTTTCCATTTTGTCCGGGCACCCAAGTATGAACATTTAAATATATAACTTACTCACTGACCAGCATGCTCACACTTACGCTGCACCAATTTCACAGGGTCATGACATACCCCCCTCTTGAAAAATGCCAAGCGTCCTTGATTGCAATCTGGTGATACAGCAAGACATCCAAAGCGGAACCACACTAATAACAAAGGCTGCCCAATACAGTAAGATATCAGCCATGTGATCCAACTAAAAGTGAAAAGTACAATATGGCAAGATCAGCGTCCCAGTCTCTCTAAGCCATTTATATGTAACAACATTCATTGCAAACCAATGGTGTAGTAATAGTCCAAGTTGTATACCATTGTGAACCATACACAACCACAACATCCAATGTGACTAGTACACATATATCATAGAAGTGCCATAAGCAGATGTACTATCAGCTGTCAGTACCTTCGGGTGAGACAAAAGCTGCACCAAGTGACCTCTAGATGACATCTGAGCCTGTCTGTATCAAGGGAGCGGAGGTGCTACCCCCCTCTTGAGCATCAGGCAATGCTACAGACCTATGCTCTGCTGAACCTGAATGAGCTGTAGCAAGAGTTGGCTCCAACTCAAAGGCATCGAGATAAACCTGCAATACATGAGGTGAATCTCCTAAGTCGCCCTCCTCCATCCACTTTCGCATCCATCGGTGAATAGTTCTTGAACTTCAGAAGATAGCGACGGGAAACTTTACCTCGTACCTTTCTTTCCTTATGTGCCAGTATTTGCTCTGGAATAAGAGCCTCATCAAGTTCCTCAACTTTCGGCTAAGCCTCATCTGATACATCCTCAGGCACTGAAACTCGCGGCGGGTGCCCGGGGGACTAGGGCCTTTGACACACTTGTTGATACCATCAATGCATATTAAAACATTTAAACATGGCCACAGCCTTAACACATATCCATCATCACTTTGCATTAAACATAAAAGCTAGACAAAATATCCACAAATGCTGAAAATGGAGCTTGCACGAGTGACATTGCATAGAGGCCGGAATGGGCCGACCCCCCCCCCCCCCCTTGGAGTATTTTATTACCCAAGGAGAATAATATCATGTACAAGCTTTGAGGGCCTTACTCTTCCCACGGGAGATGCCGGATTATCCCTATACGAATGCCATAACATAGCCCAACACAAGGCTACCAAGCCGGAACATAGGCTGTAGAAATGCCGAGCCAACAATATAATCCATGTACTGATTCTTCCCTAAAAACCACGGGTCTTCATGCAATAGAGCTGGTACATCAAGTACAACTCTCCATTCAGCTGGTACAGTAGGTACAATGGCTGGTACAGCAAGTACGGTGGTTGGTACAGCCGGTACGGTGGTTGGTACAACAGGTACAGCAAGTACAAATACTAGTGCAGCAGGTACAATGACTAGTACAGCAGGTACGGTGGTTGGTACAGCATGTACAGTGGTTGGTACAATCGGTACGATGGCTGGTATAGCAGGTACAACAAGTACAAATGCTGGTGCAACAAGTACAATGGCTAGAAATCATAATAAATGATTAAATACCCTTGCCTTCAGTATTTCTTCGCGATGGAAGCCTCCAAAACAGTCCCCAACAGCCGGTATTCTTCATGGGCAGCCTTCAAGTGAGAGAGCAAGAGAGTAGCCATCATTAGGGCAGCTTGTAATAGTGGTAGAGGCTAGTGTGCAGCAAGAGAGCCTCTATTAATGACGAGAGAGGGCTCCAATTTATAGATTTGGGCCTCCCATGAGCTAAAATGGCAAGAGAAGGCTACAATGACAAGTGGAGAGCCACACAATAGCTGAAGTGACAAGTGTGAGGCCACTTGTCTCACTTTGATCCTTTTTCTAACAAGTGTCAGGTCACTTGTCTCACTTTGGTCCACCTTCTTGCCGCATGTCCCAATCTAAGAGATAGGTCCTTCCACTTAACTCTCCTATAAGCTTCATCCATGTTCTCCACATACTGGTCCACCTCAAAGATCTTATCCTTTGTGAGGAAGGACATGTGATAGCCTATGAGAGTCGTATATTACAGAATGCCGAGAAGCATTTACAGGTTTATGAGAAAGAGATGTTGGCTATAATTCATGCTCTTTCTACATGGAAACACTATTTGCTTGGGGCTAATTTCACTGTGCAGACAGATCATCAGACCTTGCGTTATTTCCTCACGCAAACTAAACTTTCTGAGAAGCATATGAGATGGGCCAACTTTTTGTCTATGTTCCACTTTCAGATTGTCATGTGGAAGGCAAAAAGAATGTTGTGGTAGATGCTTTGTCACGCAAGCCATAGGTCTCAACAGTTTCACTTGCTTATCATCTTGAGCTTGATGAGATGAAAGAGCAGTATACCCAGGATGAGGATTTTGGCAGGGTCTATGATCAGATGTCTGAGGGTCAGCGGCATGATCATTATACTCTCAGGGATGGCTTCTTGTTGATGCATGGTGACTATGTGTTACCAGGCAGTTACGACTCAAGGTTATGATTGAAAGTCATACTTTACCATATGCAGGTCATAGATGTATTGACGCCACGGTAAAGGTAGTTGAGGCTTTCTTTTATTGGCCGACCTTGAGAAGAGATGTTGATGCTTTTGTTAGGCAATGCATCATATGTCAAAAGGTGAAGTATGACCGTCAAAAGACACAAGGGTTACTTCAGCCTTTACCTATTCCAGATAGACCATGGGAGAGCATTGCCATGGGTTTTATATTTGATCTTCCAAAAACACAAACGGGGAATGATGGCATTTGGACTATCATATGCAGGTTTAGTAAGCAGGCTCATTTCATTCCCGTGCGTAAGAAGATCAAAGTTGATCACATGGTGAAGTTGTTCATGGTGAACATCTTCAAGTATCATGGCGTGCCTTCATCTATCATTAATGACCGTGATCCACGTATGACGAGTTTATTTTGGAGAGGGTTGTTTGACAACATGGATACAACTCTCAAGTTTTCATCATCGTTTGATCCACAGACTGATGGGCAGTCGGAAGAGGCTAATTCCACAGTGTTAGATCTTCCCAAGTGTTATGTGTCAGAGCACAAGCAACGATGGAAAAAGTATCTTCCTTTGGGGAGTTCGCTTATAACAACACCATCCATACTTTGACGGGCAAGGCGCCTTTTGAGATTGTGGAAGGAGGAAAGAAGGTACTGTTAGAAGTCATCTCCTGTCTAGATTTATACACCAGGGCCTTTGTTGTGGGTGTGCCCGCCCTTATGAGGTGTTTTATCATTTTTCCTCACTCCTCGCATTTTTTTCCTATTTTTTCCATTTTCCAGTGGTGTGGAGGGATGCCAGAGGTTGGCAGGAGCACTAAGTGGCTGGCCGACTGGCCCATCAGCAGAGATGTGACTGGCCGACTGCCCAACAGCAGTCGTGGACCTCTGTACTGCTGGCCGACTGGATGTATGCAGTCGTGGGCCTCATTTATTGCTGGCCGACTGATGATGCAGTCGTGGAGTGCCTTTTTCAGCAGGCCGACTGCTCATATGGGGGCATATAAATAGGCCCCCAGTCCCCATACCATTTGTGTATCATACCCGGGATTTTCTTGTGTATATAGAGCAGGGTTACACGCCTACATCTCTCTCTCTCTTGTGCTGTATTTTTTTCTGCATGCGTTTTTGCTCTCGTGTTCTCGGATCTGGTCATCATCTTTGCTGCGTATTCTGACATGGTATCAGAGCCCTAGGCTCTAGATAGTTCTTGGGATTTGTGTGAGCAAGAGGGGACTGTTGTGTGGCTGATTGGTGGACTGTTTTGGATTGTTCGGGAAGAGGAGAAGCAAGAGGACGGCGGGCTGATTTGCTGGACAGCCACTTGCAGGTATTAGTTCTTCTTTGTTCCCACCCACCCACCCTTTTCAGAGTACATCCCCGCAATGGCAGATCTGTTTGAGATGGCCGAGAGACATGTGAAGATCCCAACACTCCCCACGTTCCCGGTGGACCGTCAGTTGGACGGGAGCAACTACGGCATATGGAAGGTTATGATGGAATCTGTTCTGGAGTCTTACGACCTCGCAGATTTCGTCGTTGTTGGGGTTCCACGGCCGGAAGTAGAGGAAGGGGAGTTACCGTCGACCCGAAAGGACCGGGAGGCTCAGACACAGATGTGGGATCGTGTCAATGCCAGGGTCCGTTCGTTTATCTTTCCCAACTGCACACCACAGGTAATCAATCATGTAAAGCATACGACGCTGGCCAGAGGTATATGGCAGCATTTGGCCTCACTTTACAACAGGGTATCGCCCATGGAGAGGATTTCCTTGGAAGTATAGATGCGGGTTATGAACCCTGCAAAGTCGTCGACGATGCGGGAGCATATTAACAAGCTACAGGCTCTTCAGCCTGAAGTTCTTCAGGCTGGGAAAGAGATATTGTCAGAGGACATGGCCATAATGTTGCTGTCGCACTTGCCCTCTTCGTACTCAACATTTTACTCGTCTTTGATTACCAGTGGCAGGCTCAGCACCATCACGTGGGAGGAGCTTGTGCCCATGGTCCTGGACCTGGAGGAACGATTCACGAACCCTCCTCAGGGTGGAGGTCCGGAGGCCTTAACTGGCCAACGGTCGAAAGGCCGTAACACGGGCAAAGGGAAGGCTTTGTCGAAGAACTCTTCTGAGAAGAAGTCCGTTACTGACCGCCGCGAGAAACTAAAGGCAGAGAGGACCTGTAATGATTGTGGCGAGAAAGGCCACTATTGGAGGCAGTGTCCCAAGCGGAAGATCGAGAAGGGTGAAGATTTCTCAGCAGCAATCATGAAGACTCCGGCTTTTGTGCACCTAGAGGTGGTGGACACCGATGTTTCATTCTCTTCAGTTAGGGAGGAGATTGGAGGACTCTCCGCAACGGATACTCGGGAGTGGATTCTAGATAGTGGGGCTTCCAGGCACATGACTCCTTCCCGTTCCGGTTTACAGGATCTCTGCAGGCTTTCTGGTCACATTCTTACTGGGGATACATCCACTATCCCAGTTCACAGTGAGGGCAGGATGGAGATAGTTCCCGATGGCAGAGGGGGGAAGCATTCCTCCCAGGTGTTGTATGTTCCGGCACTTGGTTCTCATCTGTTTTGTCAATGCATTAGGTTTGCAAGATTGGCGTACGGGTGGAGTTCAATGAGCATTTTGTTGCTCTCCGGGACGAAGCAACAGGCCAAGTGGTTTGGGAAGGCGGAGTGGAGAATGGAGTTTACAAGCTTTCAGCTCTCTCTCTCCCAGGTCTTCAGGTTTGTGATGAGTGGCAGTCTGGTGATGGCCACTTAAGTGTGGATACGTTGTAGGTGCGGGCTTTCCGGGACCAGATGGTGGATAGCTTGCCAGTAGATGGCAGCAGTTGGTAGGAACTCTCCAGTACTGATGTTGGTGGTTCTTGTGTTCGTCAGTTAGAGGAAACTGAACAGGTCACTTATGCTCTGATGTCTCGTAGTACTCGGGACAAAGAACCTCCTGTAGATGAGGATGTTCTTTCCACAGGGACCTTTCGGAAAGCCAGGCAGGTGGCAGGTGATTACTTGCAGAAGGAGGTGGTTTCTCCAGGCTTTGTGGTTCCGGATTCAGAGGGGGTGGTTGACAGGTTTCAGAAGGCCTCGTGTGGTCTTCATCAGGTTTCCAAGACTTGTTTGTGCACCGTAACAGGTGTTGATCCTTGTGAGCAGTGTGATGCCTCTTTGACTCAAAAGCTGTATGGTTCATTGATCTGGTTGATGGACACCAGATTGGACGGGAGCTTCCTGATGAGGCAGTTGAGCTCATGGTTGCAGATGACTCTTTGGGAGGCAGGATTGCGTTTCCTGTGGTTTCTGCGGCATGCGAAGGATCATGGGCTCTTGTACACAGGAGGGGGATTGTTGGATGGAGTTCGACTCCACGGTTGGAGTGACTCAGTTTGGGGAGGAGATCCGGACATGAGGAGATCTACTTTAGGCCCACGAGCAGTTTTACGGAGCAGTAAGAGGCAGTCATCTTTTGCCTTGTAGTCGCTGACAGAGGCAGAGTTCCGGGCTGCTTGTGATGCTGCTTGTGAGGTGGTGAGGATGTAGAGGTTGCATTGAAGGTTTGGGCTTCCACTGGAGGAACCCATGGTCATCCAGAGGCACTTTGTTCGTGAACAGATCGTTGCTGATGACATCTTGCTAGAGTTCTGCTCGACGGAGGACAGTACCGTGGACCTCTTCACGAAGTCGCTATCTCAAGATTTGCTCAGGCGGCACCCCAGCTCCCTGTGGTTGGTTTCACAGCCAGGAGCTGAGAGGGGGTGTTAGAAGTCATCTCCTGTCTAGATTTATACATCAGGGCCTTTGTTTCTGCCAGCCAAATCTGGTATGATAAAATTGGCTCTAGTACCTGTGTCAAAGAAAATCAAAGCATTCTGCTCTCTAACTTTGCCCCGTGCCCTGCACAACTCAGTCTCCTCACCACCTGGCTGTTTCCTAACAAGATCAGGAAGTAACCCTGCAGAAGGCTTTGCTTTCTTAGACTTGGGCTCCCCTTTAGTGTCAGAGTCCTTTTGGGACTTACGCTTGGGACAAATGAAAGACATATGCCCCTCTTCGGTATAGAAAAAGCATTTCTTAGCATCCATCAAAGCCCGTCTCTCCTCAGGAGTTCTCTTGGGCATTGGTAACTTCTTATACCGCTTCTCTGCACTGTTGCATCACGCGAAGCATGCCCTGACTTTTTAGTTTTCTTGCTTGTGCTTCTATTGCCCTTAAATCCAGATGAAACTCCAATGAGTGACGCATTTGCCGTCATAGCATTCTCCATCATCTGCGACATATTTGTTACTCGAGTCTTTATGCAATAGTCACGCACTTTCTTGGGCAACCCACAACAATACTTCTCAACCTGCTCAAACAATGGCATTGCACGATAAGAAGTAGGTGGGAGTAAAGCTTCCCAAAACTTCTTGTTGTAATCCTCAAGATTCTCACATTTCGATGCATCCAATTTATGCCATGCTGTCATCCACCTCAAATGTAGATGTGAGCCACACGGAAGAGAACACCTGTTTAAACTGTACCCAAGTAGATGGTGCTATGCCTTGCAAAAGAAGAGTGGACCACCACTGCAATGCATTGTCCTTGTGAAAAGTCGCAGCTTTTCTCACTTTTGAGGATTCCGTGTAATTTCCACCAGAAAAAGTAGCATCAAATTGTTGTAAAAAGGTAAGTGCCTTGAACTTGTCTTTGGCCCCGTTGAATGTGTCAAATTTAACTGCAGCTCCTCCCTCCTTATAATCCTTCGCCTTACCCATAGGCGTTAAATTATCGTAAGGAAGTGGCCTCACAAGATTGCTACCCCCTACATTCATGCCCATCATAGGGTCAACATTGCCAGTTCCCACACCTTGCATACCATGCATTCTTGCTGATCCTCCCATGTTTCCAAACATACCACTATGCATATCGGGCTGCATGCCCCCATACATGTTTCCTTGCATTCTGGGCTGCATGCCCCCATACATATTCCCTTGCATTCCGGACGGCATACCACCATACATATTGCCTTGCATGCTAGGTTGAAAATTAGCTCCAATATTCCCTTGCATTCCCATGCAACCCCCAGTCATAGATTGGAACACGGAACCACCGCCAAAATAGCCTGGATGCATGGATTGCTGCGGAATAGGTGGCTGTCCGAAAAAGAAACTCAGTGGGTTTGCACCATAAGTGTTCTGCATGTTAGGAAACCGTCCAAAAGTAGGATCCTGTGGGAAGGCACCACTATTGCCCTGAGGTGGGTTCCTAGAACGCACTTTCTTCTTCTTCTTCTTAGGCTTAGAAGGGGCTCTCATAAATTCAGCAGACTTCTCACTTTGCGTGAGTTGCATAAACACATCCACTGCCCCTGCCAAACGAGCTTTAAACTGGGCATCATCTTCCTCTTTACCTGGCATGTCTTCTGACTGCGTTACATCCTCATAATGTGCATCTTCTGCAGCCTGTTCTCTTGCAAGTACATCCTCAGATTCAATCCTCTCAGGAGTGGTATCCTACTCTTCCTCATTATCATACACAGTCATCTTCAGAGTTTGACATCTTGCTGAAATTTTCATGAATGGCTTTCCTCAAGACAACCATGAGCTCACCCCCTTAAGAAAGTTGATGATGGTCCGGCCTCTGGTAGAAACCAAAGTGCGGTAGACTAGCAGTCACCCAATCCAATTGTAGTCCAGCCAAATAAACAAATAAACAGGAGCTAGAGTGCTCCAACACAAGAAAAAGAACGACACCTGTTGGCTCCAAAGCTTGCGCCCCTTTCGGTATTTCTTTATTCAATTTCAATGGAAAAGTTTTAAATGATTACATCATGGCCATTCATGGCTCGTATGTCTGCAAGTCCAATCTGCCAATCCTCTGGACCTCTTAGCATAGAGGTTACACACAGCTTTGTGTCCCAAGAACACCACACTGTTATCTCCTCTAATCTGCTAAGTCATTGCATCCATGAGGCCTTGAATATGCATCTGACTGAACCATGCACATAGTCACAAACTTAGCCATGAAAACAGTCCACAAAACTCTTCCAAATCAGTCCACAATCTTGTCTTGTTTCCACCACCCTCTGAATTGTCAAACCCTTCCTCTCACAAAGGGCCAGATAAACAACTCCGAGGCAGTCACGAGCCAGTGAAAATAGAGACTTGATTATACACTACCTGCAGTCCCACCTGCTCGTAAAGAGAGAGAGAGGAACCTGCAATCTTTGTCCCACCTTCCTCCAGAGAGAGAGAGAGAGAAAGAGAGAGGGGAACCGTCGACTGTGCTGCCTACAGTCTGCCCGAATGCATCCAGCTTTCCAAGCAAGAGAGAGAGAGAGAGAGAGAGAGAGAGAGAGAGAGAGAGAAGAAGCAATTCAGCTTCTGTGCGCCGCCTGCAAGCAGCCCGCCGCCCTGCTGTTCAGCTTCTGTGCGCTGCCTGCAAACAGCCCGCCAATCCCTACTGTTCTCTTCTGTACGCTGCCTGCAAACAGCCTGCCAGCATGCTGTCGCCCCTGGCCCTCTGTCCAGCATGTGAGCAATCTAGCACACTTTCCCTGCAGCCAGACTGCCGCCCGAGAGAGAGAGAGAGAGAGAGAAGCGTTGCTATCTTCGTTCAAGGGTGGAGATTATGTTCTTCATCATCATCTATGAATCAAATCATAGAGTTTTTCATCGCTACCCGCTGATTTCAGAGCGCCTCCAGCAACTGCAGTGCCAGATCACCATGTTTCCGTGCGACTATACGGACAGAAAATTTCAAAAACCCTAAAAGCGACTGTTTGGAGATTTTTATTGCCCGAAAACCATTAAAACACGTTTTATATCAGTTTTCTTGCTAGAAAGAGCTTCTCTAGGATTTTCATCATCGACAAGGCTATAGGAATTGTGGAGATTATTCATGGGATGAGCGAGTGGATTGGACATGGAACTTGGGCATAGAGCTTGGACATGGAACATGAGGCTTAGACATGGAAGCTTGAACTTGAGCATAGACATAAAGAACTTGGACATAGAGCTTGGGCATGAAGCTTGGACATGAACATGGAACACAGAGCTTAAACATGGAGCTTGGATTTTGGACTGGAATTTGGGTTTGGACTTGGGACTTAGATTTGGATTCATTGGACTTGGGATCCATTGCGAGCCCGGTGAGAGATACTTGTGGGTCATCCTTGTGGTGTGCTCGACATCAGAGATCTTGTGTGTTGACATTGACATCAACTTGGATATCCTACATCGGCATATTTGCTTGTTTTGTATTCACTGATTGTATTGATCCTGGCCAACGTGCCCGTGGATTGTTCTTGAATAAATTCTTTAAAGGGGGCGGGGCCTGTTCCCCGCTTAATGTGGTGTACTGTGCAAGATCCCCATTCCCTTTTCTCTCTTCCCCCCTCTCTCTATATCTTTATCTCTTGAACACGTGGCTTGAGTCTGTCACTGCACGCCTCACTGGGCTTACAGTGGTATCAGAGTAGGATTTCTCTTGAAGAAACTTTCTT
This sequence comes from Cibotium barometz, assembly GCF_041138505.1. Lineage (NCBI taxonomy): Eukaryota > Viridiplantae > Streptophyta > Polypodiopsida > Cyatheales > Cibotiaceae > Cibotium > Cibotium barometz. The sequence goes on along the minus strand of NC_141071.1, from coordinate 41,160,700 downwards.
GGGGTGACAGAGCCATGTCGAGAGCAGAAGAGAATAACCATGAGGTTGTTACAGAAATTCTTGATGGGAACCGCGGCCATGACATCAAAAGAGTACCATGACTTTCAACAGTTCAGACGACCTCTCAGAGATGAAGAATTTATTTCTTGGAGAACCAAAAGAGAACAAGAGCAAAGAAGGGGCTCAAATGTTTGTAGATTTCATCAAGGATTGAGCCACTGGAGCCGAAGGAGTTGAATCTGCTAAAGCCTTTTTTTGAGTCACCATTGTAGGAGGATCTAGAGCTACCCGCTCTATTTATCATGGAGAAGACAAGGAAGCTACTCCTAGGCCTACTCTTTCAGATACAGTTTCCTTAGCACAGGTAAGGGAAAGGAAGACAAAGAAGTTAGAGAGATCGGAAGATCATTAGATTGATATCATGCCAGGAAGTTCGACAAATGGTTTGTAGTGGTGCTTAGCCCTTTGCATGTTTCGACAAATAAAGCGATGGGATCTTTGTGGACCAAAGCTGAAACAGAATCCTTTTGAAGCATTGAGACTTTATGCTAGCAAAGGACTAGTGTTGGATATTCTAGACCTTTTTTTGTGGTTTAACATGATGAGCTTGCATTGGAGCAATCTTGAACCAAAAAGACCGTGTTGTGGCCTATGAACGTCAAAGACAACAAGATAGCAGATGCATTATCTCAGTGAGCCTTGAGCCATGACGTTTCTATGGGTTACCATATGGATTTCACTTTGATGAAGGATCCTTATGCTACCAAAAAGGATTTCAAAGATGTTTTGGAACAGCTTGCATAATAGAAATTTGGTGACTTTTTATGTCATCCAGAAGGGTTTTCTTATGATACAAACCCAGGTCATGTGCAACACAAGGAATTGAGGCCAAAGTAATGGAAAAGTGCCATGCTCCTCCATACATGGGGCATAGAGACACCTTGACTACACTTCAAGCTTTGGAGAGCTATTTTTATTGGCCTAGTATGAGAAAGACATTGAGCTTTATGATTCGAGAAAGATTTGTTTTGTCAGAAGGTCAAGTTTGATCGACAAACACCAGCAGGATTATTGCACCCATTGAATGATCTATGGGAGAATATTGCTATGGATTTTAAAAATCTTTGGATTGCCTAAGTCAGGGAATGATGGTATATGGCCCTTTCAGGATACCAAGAAGATCAACCATGTATGTCATCAGTTGGACCTTTCAGATCATTGGAAGATATATAATGTTTTCCGTGACAGTTTATTTATCCATGTACATGTTATCCCCAGAGGAACTTGTTTTGAAGAATCCACCAGGGGTGGAAGAGCTAGAACAGATTGTGTTTCATTCTGTGAGAAAAAGAAGAAAGACAGTGGTCAGAAAGTTTCTCTTGGAATTCAAGAGTTATTCGCTGTTGGACGTGAAATGGATGCCAGAGGAGTACTTCTAGGACTATCCAGATATACTTCGAGCTTATGAGCATTGAGGAAGTGGTTGGTCGAGATATATTTGAAGTACAAATATGGACGTCTTGCGATCAAGACAGATTCAAGAGGGAGGGATCATACCTCTAGCCCTCTTCACTGTATATATATTGGACTAGAATTGATAATTATTTTGCTTATAATGGTTATTTGGACATGCTCTACTTTGGGTGGCACGACGCGAGAAAGCCCAAGGAGCAAGATTTGTATATGAACGGCAACCATTATTTTGCTTATAATGGTTATTTGGACATGCTCTACTTTGGGTGGCACGACGCGAGAAAGCCCAAGGAGCAAGATTTGTATATGAACGGCAACGATGCGAGAACGAGATTTGTATATGGGACGATGCCCATTGGATGGCAACGATGCCAGATATATTGGACTTTGCAATCGGGCGGTCATTTGTGAGCAGATGGCCCAGATGACTGTATTTGATTTCTCAGTCGGGCGTTCATTGCGACCAGATGGCCCAGATGACTATATTGGATTTCGTAGTCGGGCAGTCATTGCGACCAGATGGCCTAGAGGACTGTATTGGATTTCATAGTAGGCGATCAATGTGACCAAATGGCCCAGATGACTATTGATGAACTCTCGGGCGGTCCTAGTGACCAGATGGCCTTGAGGAAAAGTTTAAGCGGTCCTAGTGACCAGATGGCTCAACACAGTTTCGATGAAACCAGACAGGACAATCCATGAAGAGGAGGATCATTACTTGTGCATTGCATAACTGATGTATGTCTTGAATTTCTTTGACTTTGTATGCTGTTTTTGATATATGGACATGCTTCGATTTATGGCATGTGATAGTCCACTGGGCTCCATACTACGTGGCCAGTACCTGGAATACCCAGTAGACACGAATGATGCATACTTGTTTGTTGACTAGCTTGTGTCTAGTTGTAGTATGCATTTATTTTATCTAACACATGTGACAGGCCATGAAGATGTACCATCAAGAATAAGGACATCGGTCAAAGAAAAGACATTGAGATGTTGCCAGATGAGCAGATGACACCACGGATATGAGGAAAGACCAGATGCACAAGCTCACCAGATGGGGCTAGTACCTTGCAACATATGGATGTACTCGATGTATCTTCAAACATATGAAAGTACTTTATGTACTTGGAACACACGAATACACATGGAACATATGGACGTGCTTGGAACACTTGTAGTCCGTAGTTGAGGACAACTGCGATGTAAGAGGGAGGGAATGTAACTATTTGGCTTTCCTAGCTCTATTTCACATAATGAAATCCATGCTTGGACACCACAGAGGTGGAAGAAGACATGGGGAGGGTCCATAAGGATTGATTAAGAAAAAGCACCATTCTTGGTCAAAAAGCAAGAAAAAGCAAAAAGTCAAATAGGATTGACCACGAGCCAAGGGCACCATTGGAAAGAGGAGACTAAAGCTAAAAGCCGCTTTCTCAAAAAGCAGCTCTAGGGCCAAAAAGCAAGGCCCTGAAGTTGTAAAAGCACAAATCAAGAACTTTGGCTATTATTAATAATATTTAATAAAAAGACAAAAGCATTACTTTGGCAAAAAGCAAGGCTTTTCCAAGTATAAAAGAAGCATGAGCCACTCTTGAGCATCAAGTTGAAGAAGAACCTCTTCATCGTGTCGCCATCTTCGTTCAAGGGTGGAGATTATCTTCTTTATCATCTTTGAACCTGTTGGGTAGGAGGGCAGCTAGCCTGCACACACACACACACACACACACACACACACACACACACACACACACACAAAACCTCAAGCACAGTGAAACGTGAGTGCTGGAAAAGATGTACTCAATAATGATATAAAATGAAAGTACAAGTGAGTACTAAAAAGCCTAGGGCTAAGTGCCCAACACACGTAAGTGTGTTCACACGGGAAAAAACCTGTGTGCAGTCACAGGGAAGAAGTGTCTGTGAGTAAGCTGGGTTCACACCTGAACTAGCCGAGAGTGGACCTAACAAACCCCACTCAAGTGAATGGTGTGAACGGGTAGTAGCAGGGTGATAAAGCTGTGAATGCTTCCCTGCACTATGCTCCACAGTAAGAGTGAACTGCAGTGCCAGTGAGAAAAGCAAGCACTATATGACGGGGAAAAGGAGAATCCCCCATGTCATAGTGTTTATGCTAGAGCACAGTAGTACATAAACGCATCACTTGAAATGCATGGCAAAGATCATGTGGACATCAACTGCATCAAATCAAGAGGCATTGCATAATACCACCCTGAAGGCAAGCATCCAAATGCCAAGCTGAACTGCATGTAATCCACATCAATGCTTTGTAACTGCACCAGTGATAAGCATAAAGAGAGGTAGCAGATATACGCATGTGTAAAGGCAACAGGATCCAGAAGTCATGCATGTGAGACATGCAATGTAAGCTGTAAGAGGAAAACTCATCAATGGAGAATCCAATGAGGGCAATGGTAGGGCTGATAAAAGTAAAAATTCAGCAATGGAAAAGCTGAAAATGGGGAGAAAAAGTGGGGGCTTGAGGCGAGCATCAGCCAATGCTATGAGAGGATAGGTAAACTCTCAGCGATGCCATGATGAGTGGAATGTATGGCAAGTGTAAAGATGCATAATCCCACAATGAATAATATACATGTGACATGTCAAAACCATGAGAGCAAGCCAACACTGGCCAAGTGTGTAGAAGGCACTCCCAGTAAACATCACATGTGAGAAAGTGACAATGTCAACATTGTAGAAACAATCCCGCTGCAAGGGAAAATAGCATAAAAGGCATCTCTAGTAGACATCACATAAGAGAAAGCGTCTAGCATAGACAAGCATAAGGGTCAACAAGCATAAGTGACCATGAGGCATCACCAACTGCATGTGGAAAAGTAAAATCCCCCCCCCCCCCCCCCCGCGCGAAATGCATCTGCCAGACAATGCATACCAAGGAGTACAGACTATAGAGCATAGTCATCAAAAGCAACGGCATCAGAAGACATCTCTGCAGGTGATGAAGATGTAAGGGTCAAGGCTGACACGTGTGTAGCCAAATTGACTTGATTTGCACTTGTGGAAGAAGATGCTAGCTTCTTCTTTTTTTCACTCTCAATACGCTTCCTGCATTCCTCAATGGTGTGCCCTGTTTTCCTACAATAATTACAACGCTTTTTCTTTTCAGGCTTGTTCTCTATCTTAGGAGAATCCGATGGGCTAGGTTTAGGTCCAAATCTATTCCCTCGAAAGGGAGCAGCCATTACTGACTCAGCAAACATCATGTTGTTCCTGTTGGAACGAGATTGCTCTTCATTGAGCAAGAGTCACAAGGTTGTCAAAAGTGACCGCATTAGGTGCATTGTCAACCAACAACCGCAAAGTGGTGCCAAATGTCTGATAAGAGTCAGGCAAATTATGCAAAACTGTCTGAACAAGATAGCCATCTGTCAAGACCTCATCAATGTTAATGAGCTGCTCTCGCAGGTCTTTCACATGCGTAAGGTACCGATCGATCGAGTCACCTTCAAGCATGCGGTCAGTCTCAAGCCTACCCCGAAGGTAAGCTACACGAGCCTCATTGCGACCTGAATACAACGCTGCCAAGGTATCCCAAGCACCCTTTGCAGTGGTGCAAGAACGAATGTGGAATGATATACCTGCGGCACGAGAGAGCAATCAATGCATGGGCCTCAGCATCCCTAGCATCCCAAGTACGCTGCTGTTGAGTAGGAGGTGGACCTGCAAGAGGGTGAGCGGAAATCACTTCACCTTCCGTTGGAGCAGGTGCAAGAGGACGCTCCTCAGTGCCATCCACATATAGCCATACATTCTTGGCAACCAATACATGACGCATCATATAAGCCCACATAGGGTAGTTATCCCCAATGTCCATTGAGCTTGTCCTCTTGAGATAGCATTCTAAAGAGGTCATTATTACTGTTGGCCATGATAACACAACAAATCTATCACAAGTCACCACGAGTAGGCAATGCCGAGCGAAACCGTAAGAATGCGGGAGATAAATACCAGGATAATCAATGGACTGAAAGGGAACTCCTTCACCACAAGAAATACATATGCATGTCCCAAATCTGCAAGTGTACTGCACGATGATGCAAATCTGTCAAAGTGTCCACAATGGCATACATATACTGCAGCAAACCACAAATGTATACATGTGCCGTGAAAAACACAATTAGCTGACACCTGTAAGAGCTGCAAGTGCTCAAATCCTGTCAAAATCAAAGGTAAATGGGTTGAATGTTGCAAAAATGCTCAATGTAGAAAAGCCCTAATTTTTAGGCAGCCAATTAGACCAAATCTGAACCCAATCTGCACCTGTAAATCTGCTAAAGCGATTGTTACTTGTACCAAATGCTGTAATGCCCAAAAATTGGGGGAAATGTCCCAATGCCTTAACCAGAGAGTAAATGTGCATGTAATACCCAAAATGCGTGCAAATAGTGCCAATTTTTACAAAATCCCCAAATTTCTAGTGCAATTATGCACCAAATCTGCTGAAATCAATGCCAATGTGTGCCAATGTTGCAATTGCAGGCTCAATGGTGAAAAGCCCCAAAATTCAATAGGCGAAATGTGCAATTTCAGGTCAGAAAATTGCAAATCTCTCAAACCTTGCAATGTTGGGTAGATCTGAAGGTGAAGGCGTCAATGTTGGGTACTAAGCGCAGATCTGGGTTGCATTAGCACCGTAAAGGCGGCGGCAGGCAGACGACCGTACGGGCGGCGCAGTGTACGGGGTGCAGCAAGGCACGGCGATGGCGGCGATGGGTACAGTCGGCGGCGGGCGGTGTTGGGTAGATGACAGGCGGCACCAGATGCGGGGCGGGGCGGGGCGGCGCGGCGCGGCGCGGGCGGCGTACGATACAGGGGCGACAGGAAGATCTGTGTGACGGCAGTGGCGATTGTGCAAATCTGAAGGCGGCGATTGAGATCTAAGCGACGTCGATGGCGGCGCATGAGGATCTGATAGGCAGCTGAGCACAGTGGCGGCGGCGGATCTGAAGGCGATTGCAGAGGCGGCGGCAGGGCAGCTGAGGATAGTAGGGGAAACCCTAACCCTAATGCAGCAAAACCCTAATGCAAGATGTGTGCAATAGGCTGAAGCTCAAGGGCAATGGGGAAACCCTAACCCTATCCAGGCTCTGATACCAATGTTGGGTAGGAGGGCAGCTAGCTTGCATAGACACACACAACCTCAAGCACAGAGAAATGTGAGAGTGCTGGAAAAGATGTACTCAATAATGATATAAAATGAAAGTATAAGTGAGTACTAAAAAGCCTAGGGCTAAGTGCCCAACACACATAAGTGTGTTCACACGGGAAAAAAAAACCTGTGTCCAGTCGCAGGGAAAAAGTGCCCGTGAGTAAGCTGGGTTCACACCTGAACTAGCCGGGTGTGGACATGACTAATAGAACCAAATCATGGAGTTTTTCATCGCTACCCGCTGATTTCAGCAGCGCCATGTCACCATCTTTCCATGCGACTATATGGACAGAAAATTTCAAAAACCCTAAAAATTGCTTTTTGGAGGTTTTTATTGTCCGAAAACCATTAAAACAAGTTTTATATCAGTTTTCTTGCCAGAAAGAGCTTCTCTAGGGTTTATCATCATCAACAAGGCTTTAGGAATTCATGAAGTTTTCTTGCCAGAAAGAGCTTCTCTAGGGTTTTCATCATCGACAAGGCTATAGGAATTCTGGAGATTATTCATGGGATGAGCGAGTGGATTTAGAGCTTGGACACGGAACTTGGGCATAGAGCTTGGACATGGAACATGAGGCTTAGACATGGAAGCTTGAACTTGAGCATAGACATGAAGAACTTGGACATAGAGCTTGGTCATGAAGCTTGGACATGAACATGGAACACAGAGCTCAGACATGGAGCTTGGATTTTGGACTGGAATTTGGACTTGGACTTGGACTTGGATTTGGATTCATTGGACTTGGGATCCATTGGATTTGGATATTGGATCTAGTCCTAGACCGGTGAGAGATACTTGTGGGTCGTCCTCGTGGTGTGCTCGACATCAAAGATCGTGTGCGTCGACATTGACATTGACTTGGATATCCTACATCGGCATATTTGTTTGTTTTGTATTCATTGATTGTATTGATCCTAGCCAGCGTGCCCGTGGATTGTTCCTGAATAAAGTCCTAAAAGGGGGCGGGGCCTGTTCCCCCCTCAATGTGGTGTACTGTGCAAGATAACCCATTCCCTTTTCTCTCCCCTCCTTCTCTCTCTATATCTTTATCTCTTGGACACGTGGTTGAGTTTTTCACTGCACGCCCCGCTGGGCTTACACACTTATAAGTGACCGGACAATTTATAAGTTGTACACATTGGACAAGACTTATTTAATACATGTGGCAGCCATAAGGTGGGCACCGGACCTGATTTGTACCCTTTTCAAGTAGTATAAATTGTACAGGTTGGACAGGACTTATTTAATACATGTGGCAGCCATAAGGTGGGCACTAGAGCTGATTTGTACCCTTTTCAAGTTGTACTGGAAGAGATAGGTGCTAGCTAGTGGAGAATCCCTGGGCACCCGTGAAGTTGTATTTGGAAGTAGACTCCTTTTTGGTAATCTAACCATAAAGGGGAAAGGGGGGCGGGGGGGGCGGGGTCAGCCCATCTTCTGGCCCCTAGTGTGGTGTATTGGTAGATTTGTCATCTTCTTTTATGTGGCATGCTTATGTGTATTTTCAGTTTTCGTGATTGATAAGCTTTTCGTGTTACAGTAGCCCTTCTGTTTTACATTGGTATCAGAGCTTGGCTTTCTACACAGTTTGTGTCTAATATGATGCTGGATATGGCTGCAAGGAGTCATTATCCGTGAGAAGGATGGGATTCGGAGATAGCCCTCGTCTTATTGTCGTGTATCGAAAGAGGTTACTTTTGGTTTAAGCGGCAGTGAGCATGTGGAAAGACTTCGTGGCCCTCCTGTCTGTGTAGGGGCACTGTTGTACCCTTGCAGTCTATTCAGTATCATACTTGGAAAGTTGGTAGCGAGCGGTTCCGGGGCACGGAAATTCTTTTCTTTCAGGTTATTTGGTAGATACATTATGGCCAGCCAGTTAGATCATTCTGTGAAAGACTCTCACTCGTACTCGCCGCATGCGGGAAGAGGATAGAGACAGGGATCATGTTGGGGCTTTGGTAGACAACGATCCACCGTTGTCTGCTCTAGGGCTGAAGATTTGCAGGATATTGATGCCTTGATGAATGAGCTTGAAGAGCTCCGTGCTTTGCAAAGAGACCCTGATGTATAGAGAGTCATTGAATCAAAGTCTCATGTCAAGACTAATGTGGTCACTTTCGATGCAATTGTCCAAAAGATGGGAATTGACAAACCTTGAGAGTTGGCTGTTGCTTATTTGAAAAGCCGTGGCGATGATGTTTCCGATGATGAGGGCAAGTGGGTCTTCACATGGTAGCCTCGCAGGCTATCTCGTGAAGGGAATTCCGATGATGTTGTGAGAGGGCATGCAGCCCGCACTAGTAATGTAAAAGGGTATGGAGCCCGAGCAGGTGATGTAAGTGGGCATGCAGCCCGAGCAAGTGTTTTGAGGGGGCTTGCATCCCATGCAACATATATGAGGGGGCATGCATCCTGAGGAGATGATGTACATCGACATGTAGCTCGAGGGGATGATGAGGGGTTTTCAGCCTATTTGAGAGATGCAGAAGATCTTCATGCATTGTCGGTGGTATCTCCACCTTCTAGATATGTTCCTGTTCCCAGAGTTCCATCTAGAGTGGAGGGTGTTGCACGGGAAATCAGCCCTAGGTCTGGGCACCGTCGCCATCATAGACATGGTGAGGAGGATGATGTTTTAGAGCGTCGAGATGCTCATCACAGCAAGAAGGCCAAAGAGTTCAAGTCAAGAGACAAGGATATCAAATTCGAGAGCTATAATGGAAAGCAGGATACCACCAAGGCACTTGCTTTCATAAGGCAATTTGAAATAGCCTTTTGCACTGAGAAATTTACCAAGAAATCTATGCTCAAGCATGTGGGTATGCATCTTAAAGAGACTGCAAGTTATTGGTGGATGGCAAAGCTTTTTGACAGGACGGTTGCTCGTACATGGAGTGCCTTTAAAGAGCAATTCTATGATTGGTTCCTTCCTCCTCACTTGGAGAAGGATGTACGAAAGGAAGGATGAAGGCGAATCCGTTTCCTCTTACGTTTCTTTTGGCGGATTCTTCTTAAAGTCACACCATTCATGACGATTAGTGAGGACGAGAAGAAAAGAAAGTTTGAGTCAGGGCTGCAAAGAATCATTCAAAAGAGCCTTGCAGTGTATTCCCACAACACTCTATAGGAGCTCATATACTCAGCTACTATTTTTGAGGAGTTGCATGGTAAGGGAGCGTTAAAAAGACAAGAATTCAGCTCATACAAGGAAAAATTTAGAGCTGGAAATGAGCAGAAAAAGGGTGGACAGCCACCTAAGTTTATGCCTAATGAGTCAAAGGATGCTAAAGGGGGCTCGGAAAAGAAGCCGAGAGGTAAAAAGGATAATCCCAAGCTGTCCAAACATCATATTTTTTATTGTATGAGAGGGGGGAAGTGCTTCACATGTGGGAGGAAGGATCACATGAAATCTCAATGCCCCCAGAATCTCAAAAAGAATAATGTGCAAGATGCAAAACCGAGTGTGAATGTTATACCCGATGTCCAGGTCCCAGGGTAACACTGCACACGAACCAAAGAGCAAAATTCTATGCAAACCTTGGGGCAACCAAACAACTTTATTCCTTTTTGATAATGCCTCAATAAATAACTTTATATCCATACAGAAGGTTGCTGCTCTTGGGTTAAAGCCTGAGGAATTGAGCATGGACTTTCATGCAGATGTTGCCTTTGAGGGCAAGGAAGTCAAGGTCACTCCTATCATTGGGAAGCTTCGCATACAGATACATGGATATTTGGATCATGAAGACTTCCTCGTGGCACCGCTTACGGGATGTGATGTGATTCTTGGGATGCCTTGGCATTATCGTTTGGATCCCAAGATTTTGCACAAAGAAAAGAAAGTTAAGTTTACTCATAGGGACGGGGAAGTTTGTATTGATGTGGGTTTTCCAAGGTAATACAGAAATATGCTTGTTCTTACTTGGTCTTTGTACGTGATAATGTTGAGCATGATGTTGTAAATCTCGTAGATCAAGATAAGATTGATTTCTTAAGTGAATATGCTGATTGTTTTGCCCACTTTCTACCATGACAGTTACCCTCAGAGAGGCTAGAGGATCATTGTATTGACATAGTCCCTGGTTGCTCTCCTTCTAACCGACCTCCTTATAGGGTGAGTGTTGCCCAACAGGAGGAAATCATGACTCAAGTGAATGATTTGCTTGAGAAGGGGTTGATAAGGCCAAGTTCTTCGCCTTATTGTTTCCTAGTTTTACTTGTGGAGAAAAAAGATGGGACATACAAAATGTGTGTTGATTACATGGCTCTTAACAAGATTACAATCAAGAACAGGTTTTCGATTCCTCGAATTGATGATATTCTTGATAAACTTGAGGGAGTTGCTTGTTTTAGTCGCATTGATCTTAAGAGTGGCTACCATCAGATTAGAGTGGTACCCCAAGATGTGCACAAAACAGCTTTCGGAACATCATTTAGGCAGTGGTTTTAGGCCGTACAGAGGTGTATGGACCAGATCAGGTCCACGTGGTAGCATGACAACACGCGGCAGCCCATCAGCGTAGATCAGCAACGCAACAGCACGACGAGAGACCGTCAACGCAGATCAACAATGCGATAGCATGACGGCAGTCCGTCAGTGCAGAACAGCAACACGAGAGCAGACAATGGAACATGAGCGCAACAATAGTACGGCACAGTTCCGTACTACTGTATTGATCCATACAGTGTACGACTGACAGATGATGACGTGGTATAGGTAGTCGACAGCGACATTCTAAACAGTAGTAGGCGGCAATGACACGCTTTTATAACGATGACCAGCTACACTCTCAATTGGATATCCATTCCTTACTATAGAGGAAGAGTTGGGCTCAAGTCGAAACTCCAATATATTCATAATCCAAGTATTGAAGCCAATCGTGTTCAAGAAGATAACATAAGTCCATATCCAAAATCCGAAGTCAGATATGGGCACAAGAGCCAACCGTATGAAGAAACAAGCTTTGGCCAGCTCCATCGGCCGCATGAAGAGTTAGACACAGGCACGAGAGTCAATTGTGTCCCAAATATCCATAAATCCATAAGTAGCTATGAGTACCTGCAAAAAGAAAATAGACAGAATACATAGCCACGAGATCTTGCTATGCCATTGGATTCCATAAGGGAACCACCCGTATGATCCATACGCATGCCCAAGCCTAACATGTTGCACACGTCCATCTCTTCACAGGTACCTCTACCCTGTACAAGAGTACAACTGGTTCACTAGGGCAACTACCCTTCCATGAAGCCAAACATGCTTGCTAGGGTTTCTCCTTCCACGAGATTTCACTCACCAAGGCTACCACCCTTCCATGAGTGCTTGTTGCTAGGGTTTCCCCTCCCACAATGTTTCACTCACCAGGGCTACCACCCTTTCATGAGTAAATGAAAAACTCAGCTAGGCTACATTCTTCCATGAGTGAATCCAAGATAACATCCATAGTTGCCGTAGACACGGTCCCCTGCCAATGAGATGTTAGTCTAGATGAATCGTGGCGTAGACATAAGTCCCTTACTAACAAGGCGTCATGTCCACTCTACCACATGCACTCCGTCTCGGTATTCAGAGCAATCCACTCCACATATATATGCCAATCATCATTGGTGTCCCATATCACTAGTGCTTGCCCACAGGCCCTGCCGCAAGACTATCTATGATTTGCCATGTCCACGGTGGGAATAGAAACTGCATCTGTTTGCTATCTCCTGATCCTAGCATCCCTTAACCCTTCTGGATCAGGTGCACTAATTTGAGGATTAGCTCCATGTGCATAATAGGTTAAGACCCAATTCGAACTTTCTCTTCTTTTACTCTTCATCAATCTTCATGAAGGGAATCACCTCCAACAGTACCTTTCACAACTCTGATATGTGTAAAGCGATTGATTCCCCCTCTTTTTGACCCAATCCCAATTTTAACCGTATGTTTTAAGCAAAAAAACTGAGCATAAAAATTGCTTTTAAACTTAGCCCATGTGGTAATGGTGTTGCCGGAAAGCTTTAGGGCCAACCACCTGGCACTGATGTGCATGAGTCCCTTTCAAATACATGCAAACATGTCTAAGCTTCAAGCCGGGAAATTTAGCACAGTTCGATATTGAAAGTACCATTTCGGTTTGTTCAGGGCACCTCCTTTTGTATAATTGTCCTGCCCTGCCCCCTTCCTCTCTCTTTCTATGTCACTTTTTTTAAATTTTTTTTTGAAATCTGGTTATGACTCACTCCAAATGGATCAAAATTATTACCTATCGAAGTTCGATACTCAATGAAGAAGTTGAGGTAAAATAAAATGGCAAGTAATAGGTAACAAATAGGCATAAAAAATCGAAATAGACAAAGCTCTTGGCTTGACTCTAATAGTTTAGAACAGGCCGACTAGAGCGCAGATCCATGGCAGAGGAAACCTTAGTTGTTTTGTGCAGGTTGTATGCACCGATATGCGCAAGAAGCATGGTGTTTTCTTTTCCAGAAGCTCGAGTGTTTTTGGCGTTTAAGAAGCAAACGCTTTTTTGCTAAAGATGCTCGATTGCTGGTTTTTTTAAGTAGGAAAAAGCAGCATCGTTTTTTGTGTGGAAAGCAGATGTTTTTTTTTTGGCTATAAATATTTGATGGCCTTTTTAAAAGAGGGGAAAGCTATAAGTCAAATTAAAGCACATGTAAGGGGGGGCTTGCTTGTGAGTTTTCCACATCAGAAATGAATCTCTCCTTGGTCAAGAGGGCTGAAAGAACTCGGCTAGCTTCCAAGAGTGTGATTGTTTTCAATAATTTGCTTTTCTTCCGACAGATGCGCCTAGCAAAAAGGATTGGCCTCATCTATGATATTCAGTCCTGAGGTCGCTGTAGTAAACTTGTCCACCCAACAAGACTCAAGCTTTGGATTACGTGGGACGTGTGCCCGACAAATCATCGAAATGACTGGAAGGCCAGTGGTGTGGAAAACACGCTAAAAACATGTTATTTATGCATGTTACATCATGAATAGTGACTTGGGTGCCCACAAAGATATGCAGGGTGTTCGGAACCCATACCTGGGTTACCTCCCATTCTCAAAGCTTTGTCCAAAAATCCATAAAATCAGCAAAATATTGAGAAATGCTAATAAATTCCTGTAAATTTGAGAAATGGTGACATCAAACATATCAGAGCTTACCTTTTTCATTGGTTATGGACGCGTTGAGGTAGCCTAGCCCACAACATTACATCACTTGTATTTATGGGATTCTTACAAGGACATGGATAATAGGCAACTTATGGGTGGCCAAATGGAAAGGCATGCCACTGAATTGTAAGGTTGGAGGTGAACGCTCAAAGGAGATTAATCGTAGTAGGCTCAAGCAGCTAGGGGTCACTACTAACAACTGCTTCTTTTAGAAACTTGGGCACCTGCCAAGGACTGTTTGAGGGTGCCATTGGATGGCTGAAACCTGCCAACAATGGCTGCCCACTGGTCAGCATCCATGCCATTCTAGCATTGTCCATGCTCTTCCCTAACTACTTCTCACAGGACAAGCTTCAAGGACATGGAAACACACAGAACTTGCACCTGGTCTCGTATATGAATGGTGATCAAGGGGTTCAAAATGAGTATGAAAGCAACTATGCTTCTATCGCATGCTTTCCTCAATCTCCCCTTGCTCACTAGCTGCCATGTGGCTAATGAGACAGAAGCACTAATGATTAGAGATAAATCCCTTCAAGATCAAAGGTTGCATACCTTAGTTTGAACAAACTTCTGCTTGACAGGAATCCTTTCTTTGGGTCTAGTGAGCCCCTAGCTGCTCAATGTGGCATGAGGCTAAAAGGATTGTCCCCAGTATTGTGGAGCTGCATTGCTGATGTTTGGCTTTGGTTGTGTAGTCTCATTGTCCCAGATTGTTGTGTCATGTGAAATTTGAAACCCTAATGGTCAAGGTGCTAGTAAGCACTCAGGAGTATTCTTAAACAATCATTTGAGTTCTGCTTTCTATACGTATCCTAACAAGGTTTTCCCTCTTAATTTTGTAGCTGAAAAATTTACGGATCTTTGCCACTGTCCGGGTCATCTTCAAGCTAGCTGAAGATATACCGTGTATCTCAGGTGTAGTTGTGGCACTCTTGGCCAAGGTAAGCAGGGGGTTATGGGGTGAAATTCAGCCAAGTGTTTCTTTTGTGGGCGGTTAAGTTCTCTGTCATTGCTGTTTAATGGTGTATTTGTTTTTGGATGGAGAATTGTCCACTTTCTTTATTCATACTTTTCATCACATGCTATCTAATATCTGGATGGGATTTCATACAACTAAATGATTAGTCGCATTTGCTAACTGCAGCCAAAGCCAGAGATAAAATACACGCTGAAACTCGTTGGTGGAAGTTTATCTAGTGTTCCTGGCATTTCAGACTTGATCAAGGTACACTCCTCTAATCTGTTGAAACCTTGGCATTCTTGGTGCTTGGTTATCACTGAAAATTTTACAATGCACTACTGTCTCTGCCTCGTCATTGTGAGAAACTTCTATGCAACTTAAGAGTTACGTCTTTCTTGTTATCTCCGTCGGTGCAGTCAACTTGATTTCTTGAGGTTTTCCTGTCAACTACAGGATGTTTTGGTGCATTCTTCAATCTGTTGGCTGTATGTTTGCAGGATATAGTTGAAACAGCAGTGTCTGACAATCTGCAATGGCCACATAGAATAGTGGTGCCCATTGCTCAACCTCCTGTGGATTTGAGGTATTGATTGTCTTTGTTTTTAGTCTGGTGTCTGATGCTGCTCTAGCTTTTCTGTGGTCCTTATCACGTCTAACAACATTTATTCAATAAGTACCTCACCTCTGGTGCATGTTTCCTCTGTCAAGTCTACGGCTCATTGGTCTAAGTAACTTCACAGAGACCAATTGCTTGTTCTAGACAGACTGAATTGCTCTGTGTCTAGTCTTCAACAAGCTCCTAAATTGTGATTTTAGCCATTTCTAGTAGTAGATGATGCTTTTATTATCTTTTTTACTTTGTATACAGTGATTTGGAACTAAAGCTTCAGGGAAGGTTAACAGTAACAGTAATCAGAGCAAAATCCTTGAAGAACATGGAGATGATTGGCAAGTCAGATCCGTATGTAATAGTTTATGTTCGTGTTCTTTTCAAAGTCAAGACGAGGACGATAGACGGTAACTTGAATCCAGAGTGGAATGAGACGTTTGAGTTTGATGTTGAGGATCAAGAAACACAGTCACTTGTATTGCAGGTCTCTTTTATACACATGCTTTTGCCTCTCTCTCTCTCTCTCTCTCTCTCTCTCTCATTCATTCATTGTGGAGGGGTTTCTCAATGCTTAGCAACCGACATGTTGCAGCTATGTGACCCTACTTTGTTAGATGCTTGATCATGAGAAAGCATACAAAATAATGGCTCAATTCAGCCATGAAATTTGATCAGTCACACACATGCATGCACATAGGGTACTAGTGACACCTAGGAAAATTGAGTGTAAGCTTTCCATGATTCTTTTTTTTTTCACACAGCCATGTTTACGACATGACAGGGAAATAAGTATGATCTTTAATTTTATTGCAAGCCTCTGACGCAGTGAAAAATTTGAGGTTAAGGATGCATATTCAACCAATAGGAGGTGACACGATAGGAAAAAGCTTGCTAATACTGGTCCTTGGAGGGTGTAATCTTGAATTTGAAATCACATTGAAGGGGTGGATGTGTAAAATTTTTGGTTCACGTTTTGGTTCCCTTATCCTACGAGTGGTTTGGACTCCACAAAGTTTTGTAAAACAGTGTAGGTGTCATTGACCATATTTTGGTCTCTCCAAAGGATGGTAATACAATCTTTTTCCTCATCACTAATACGAGGTGTGCATTGACTCTTTTATGGTGGCATGCGCATGCTAGTGGACTCCATGGTTTTCTATTAAAGCTTTAATTTGCAATGCTACAAGAGCATATATTACCTTCTTTAATCCCAGTTCATTACTGTCTATAACTTGGGAATAATCTGCCAGGTGCTTGATGAAGATATTGGGGCAGACAAGTTGCTTGGTGTTGCAATATATCCTTTGGCAAAGCTCAATGCCGAGGAAACCAAGGAACTGTCCCTGTCTCTTGTACCATCCCTTGATATGGACAACGTGAAGGACAAGCAGGATCGAGGCTCAATAATTGTAAAAGTGAGTTTCACAAATCATTCAGAACTCATGAAGACGCATGGAAAAGGATGTTTTGCTGCATTGTTTTCTGTCAATGTAGTGTGACTGGTCCGGTTTCTAGAAGGATGTTCTTTGTTGATTGTTGCAACTGGTCTGGTTTCTAGTTAGCTCTTGTACTTTGTTGTTGAACGGTGTAAGTGATATGGCTGTATATGCAGACCCATTATCACGTTTTTTCAAAGGAGGAGCAAAAGGAAGCTATGGAGGCTGAACAGGCTTTCTTGGAGGCTAAGAAGAAGGCTGCAGAAGCAGGTCTCATTGGTGGAACCATGGATGCTATTGGGGGAGCAGTTGGAGGAGCGGGCAAGCTGGTGGTTGGTGGAGTGGGTATGATTGGTAGTGGGGTTGGCACGGTGGGCAGTGGCCTTGGAAAAGCTGGGAAACTAGTTACAAAAAGTATGTCCGCTTCATTTACATCAAAAAAATCAAAAAACTCTGGTCAGGAGAATGGAATTCCAGGGACACCAAAGTGAAGTAATTTTTGTGAAAGGCAGTTAATGTTTTGGTGTGAATACCTTCCCTTATGTAAAGGATCAGCACCTGCCACCTTTGAGCACCTATGAGTTGTATCTCATCTATGTTTCCTGCTTTTAAGTTTCGTGGAAGGTAGTGCATGTCTTGGTGTGAATACCTTCTCTTTATGTAAAAAATCAGCACCTTTGAGTTGTATCTCATGTAGGTTTTGTGCTGTCATGTATTCAAGCAAGAGGTTATGTGAAATGGCAATGTGAATGCCGTCTTTGGTGGCCTCTCAAGGTGTCAAGACAGTGTGCAGCCTTCTTCTAGCCAAATTATTTGTAATCAGCACCTTTGAGTTGTATCTCATGCAGGTTTCCTGCTGTCATGTATTCAAGCAAGAGGTGATGTGAAATGCCAATGTGAATGCCGTCTTTGGTGGCCTCTCAAGGTGTCAAGACAGCGTGCAGCCTTCTTCTAGCCAAATTATTTGTAATGTGCCTTGGCAGGTGTTATTATGCCGACATATTTTCATATTGGGTATCCATAGAACTCAGAAGTGGAGACGTAATGGTATGCGTCCTTGTAAAGAATGAGCGCTAAAGGTTTGAAGTTGGCTGCGTTTTCTACCATTTCGGTGCAGTAATATTTTTTTAAACCGTGACTTGCGCACTGCTAAATCAAAATCCAGTATCGAGTCTTGAATGTTAAAACTAGCTGTTAATATAATCTTCTACAAAATGATGTTATGGAGGAGGCTGGCACAAGGCATCACAACGTCGTGTTGATGACAGGATGATGTTGAGATATTGAATAGCAGCATTGGTAAAATGCAGTGAAAAGTAAAAGATCGTCACATGCTTCTCAGCTTAGTAAGAATCTTGCCTTTAGTGCTTAACACAGATGAGAGCTTTTCTTGCTATGCCAGAAGGTTAAAACCTTAAAAGGGGTTGAGGCGCCTAGATTTTTTGTCAGATAGGGTAGCTGTGCTTGAAATTCCAGTTTTGAGTATGAGTGATAGTAGAAGTCAGTATGATAGCTATGGTTGGGTCTTCAATTGTGAATAGTAGAGAAGCTATGCTAGAGATCCTTAGTTGAATATGAGTGGCACTAGAAGGCAGAAAGTACAGGGTAGTTAGTAAGCTTGACGACTTGGTTGGTCTTGTGCATCTAGCACACACCTTCTTGTAGTAACTTGGATTTAATAAATTGGTGGTTTGTGAGCCAATGGTAAACTGTTTTCTTGTGATGACCAATCCATTGAATTTCCTTCTGTGAAGGGATTTATGATTTGGATAGGGTCGAGTTCACTGGTTCTACCTTTTTCATATGTATTGATGTTTATCGACGTCTCCCGTTTTGAGACTTTGGATGTCATATTTACATGATTAGATGTCCACTTAACAGGAATGAATGATAATGTCTCACACTAGCGTGCACACAATCCTACGCCAATGGCTTGATGAAACACTTCAATTATGCAGCAAATGTGCAGGCGTGTGTGAGTGTCTCCACCCGCCATGATTGAAGAGCAGCGCCAAATTTATGATCCACATCTGTCAAAGATGACCACCATGTCAGCGCGCACGAAAGAAAAATCAGTTGGACAACTTGCACAAGTTCAGAAGGCAATTTCTCCCCAACCAAAGAGGGTAATTTTGAAAAGTTCTCGAGGACTTACTAGGCACCCAAGTCAATGCACACTTACCTGTTAGAAACAATTAAAGAGGCATTTGTGAGCTTCATTGATGCATTATGATGTGCCAATCCTTAATTTCCAGCTGCTTTGTGCCATATGAGAAAAATACCCATTTATCTCGATTCAAAGGTTCATGAAACCTCTACTTCTAAGCTTGCAATCTTCACAATTTACATTGTTTGCTTCAGATCCTAGGGTGTGGGCGAATAGTTGGAAGGCATAAGAAATTTGTTCAAGCCATGGCCTCACTGATGGACATGCACCATATCTCTACAAGCAACTTCCTCACGTGCATTACCATGACAAGAACAAGTCTGTGAATGCCAGGGTTTCTTGGTTGAACATTCTTAAATTCACATCAAGGAGCTAATATAAGCTAGATGTTAACCCAATTAACACACCCTTGATCAAGTCAACATTTCACCTTCTTGGCTTAGCATCCCTAACTTCACATCAAAGTGGGCTAAGGCTAATATAAGGTAGCAAGGGGGCGATCTTAACCCTTGATCAATCAATAACAACGTCCTCTACTTTTTAAAAAGGTTCTTGTAAAGTAGGCTATGAGTTTTGTACATAACCATAGTGTAAAGGTTGGAATAGAACAAGGGTATGCTCACTGATACATCTAGGCTCACACTTTTTACTCAATAGTGTTGGTGAAAACTAATAATAGAAAATATTCACTCAATGAGTTATGGGATTAGGATGTGTGAAAAACCCTTGAATTTTGTTATCACTTTGTGAATGGGTAAGAAATTAAGGAAAGAGAAAATAAGACATCAACAAAAATTGAAAAAACTTGGTAACAACATTGTTCGTAGTATCTATAGATTTAAAAGCATACATCAAACAATTTGTCACAATCATTCATGAAGAAGAAGCATGGTGTTACTCTTAACATGGGGGTGCTTTAATAATGTCAATATCAGGTGAGGAAATCACCCTTAGAGAAACTAAAGAATCAAAGAAGGTAAAGCCAATGATGATCTTTGTGAAAGTTCTAATGTGAATTCATGGTAGTTTGTGGATGTGTTTACTTGGAATTGCAATGTATCCATTCATTATTGCAAGATTGGAGAATTTATCCTATATGACCATGCAACCAACCACATCTAGAACTTTATAGCAAAATAGATGTAAAGTGCAAGGATCTAACAATCTCCTTTTGGAAGAAATATAACGTTCATGCCTATATTTGCAATAATAGTATGGTGAAAAAAACTCATTTACAATATGCTACTTGGCTAAGACGCCTTTAATTGCAAACCTAATTTTTTGATTAAGAAGTCTTTAATTGTAGATCTTTTTTTGGGGGGGGGGGGGGGTAAGAAGCTTTCTATTGCACACCTTTAAGAGGTATCTAAGACACAATGTTAAACTATGAAAGGAGCATACATTCTATCATGTGAGAAATTAGAATCATCCATTTCAATCGTAGATTTTGATAAATGTTCTTTAGGTGTATGATATGGTTGAATCTCCTGATAGACATTTTAAGGGTAGAATTTCAATGCTTGACGATAAAGCATAGAGATTCATTTCATATCTTTAACATGATAATTGTTTTTCTCTTTGAAGCACAAACATTAGACCTAGTTGCTATAAGATGCACAAGATTTATTGAATATCTTTAAGGGGATGCATCATCATTTTTTTTGAATCACAAACATTAGACCTAGGTTGCTATAAGATGCATAGAGATTCATTTAATCTCTCTAAGGGATACATTAAGTTGTTTTTATCTTTGAAGCACAAACATTAGACTTAGGTTTATAGAAGATGCATGAGATTTGTTGGTGGCATGAATTTGCTAGAGTCTCCTTTTATATATGGCTTGATATGTGTGAAAGACACAATTACCCATTCCTCCCTGTTTATATAGCTTGATATGTGTAAAAGACACAATTACCTATTCCTCCATGTTTGTCTTAAAAAATAAAGTAGGATATCCTTGCAAACCCTTGAAACTCATATCGTATAAATGTATCATTTAAAAATTATTCATTTAAGAGATGATTGGGCTTCATGAATTGGAAAAAAAAATGCTTTGATCTCAATTAAAATTTTAATGGGTTGAAACGTGCTTAGTTGGGTTGTGTTTCGATTATATATCTTTTATGTGATCTTAGAATAATGTAAGGTTTTATAGGATATTTTTCTTTGTAAGATGAATCTCACTTTTCTTTTTCCGTTCTTTTATAGGATTGTTTTTCTTTTGTAAGATTAATCTCCCTTTTTTTTTCCTTTGGTTCTAGGTATAAGTGAATAAGGGTTGCTTTGGTGCCGTCCCCCTCATAGTACTTGCCTAGCTTATTGTGATGGGTACTTATTAGTACTTTAAGGGTTAGGGGTAAAGAGTGGATACTTAGTACTTGCCTTACCTTATTATGATGGATACTTAGTAATTTGAGGGTTAGGGGTAAAGAGTGGATACTTAGTACCTACCTTGGCTTATTGTGATGGACTTAGTACTTTGAGGGGGTTGAACGTAGGGTTAGGGGTAGGGATTTAGTACTTTGAGGGTTAGGGTTAGGGGAAAAGAGTGGATACTTAGTACTTGCCTTAGCTTATTGTGATGAGTACTTAGTACTTTGAGGGTTAGGGATAAAGGGTGGATACTTAGTACTTGCCTTAGCTTATTGCAGCACGAGTACCTAGTACTTTGATGATTAGGGGTAAAGAGTGGATACTTAGGGTTGTCCATTGGCACTCCATCTCCATGATCCAAAGCGTCCTCCTCTCCTTTGGATAGGAAGGTTGGCAAACCTATGGGTGTAGCTTGATCTAAACTTGGGAATAGCATCAAAGGGTGGGTAAGGGTGGTAATGGATCTTCTCCTCT
This sequence comes from Cibotium barometz, assembly GCF_041138505.1. Classification (NCBI taxonomy): domain Eukaryota; kingdom Viridiplantae; phylum Streptophyta; class Polypodiopsida; order Cyatheales; family Cibotiaceae; genus Cibotium; species Cibotium barometz. Next base: position 41,138,846 of record NC_141071.1, on the reverse strand, counting down.
TCTAGAAGTGGTTTTAACTCTTGCTTAAACATCCGAGAAAACAAATCCTTCTCCTCCTCAGGCTCATCGAATCGTTCCTTCTCACTCTCTTCTATGATCATTGCTAGGGGCTATTTCGCTATATAGAATGGGAATGGGTTTGATCACATTAAAAGAGGATGCAGGCCTGAGTGCCATTAGTCCTTATAAAATCATAGGTTTATCCCTTATTATCTTATGCTTAAACATAAAATCTTAGATTAAAGACACTTTAAGCAGTGGCTTTATATAAGGGTAGAAGTATCTTCCCAATTTGAGTATTCGACATGCTTATTTGATATAAAACTTGCTAAAACCTAGCTTCCCTCCTCTTTTTCTTTCATAAAGTTTAACGATAGAAAGTAAGGTTTACTCTTTTTGACATATTTTACACTAGCACATATATACACACCTTACAAGTACATACTTATACTTATATACATATCCCTTAGATAAAATTTCCATAACATGATGATGATGATACCTTGGCCATAACTTTATATCTAGTGTAAGTGCCTATCATGCATATTATAAATCTTCAAGCAGTTTTAGTAATATAAATTCCAACGTTCAAGGTTTATATTTAGTGTTTTTTTATTATTATGAGCATTCAAGGACTTTTGGAAATCAAGTTTCTAAGGCAAGGTCTCCCTCTCTCTCCACAAACACCCACACACATGACACACATTTCTTTCTGAAACACACACACACACACACACACACACACACATGACACACATTTCTTTTGGAAATTAGTTTCTAAGGCAAGGTCTGCCTCTGTCTCACAAACACACACATGACACACATTTCTTTCTCAAACACACACATATATCACCATACTCTCTCTCTCTCTCTCTCTCTCTCTCTCTCTCTCTCTCTCTCTCAATGTCACACATCTAAAGCTATAGGGATTTATATCAGATACCTAATGGTAAATTTGAACCCTCAATTGCTCCAAAATACAGTGATTAGCACTGAATAATCACTGATTAGCAAATTAATGCTCTGTTTTGTGTGCAAAAAACAGAGTATGTGGGGAGTCCAGATCTAGTGCCTTACACTTCAAATGAGCTCAAATGCTTTCAAAGGCATCAATAGCAATGAGTCTAGTAGAGGATTAAGCCAAGAAACACAAGATTTGACCAAATATTGAAAGCTTAATCTCTGTTTTACCAAAAGTATCAGAATATTCAGTTTTTAGAATCTTGCTAATGCTTACTTTTAGGACTATGCATAAACCTTCTCAAATGGGAGACCCCAAACTGAATGTTTGGCCCTGTATTATAGAGGTATTACATAGATAGATGAAGTAGTCAATAGCCTACTAATAAAGTGATACATTAAATGGTTCACCTGCATCATCCTAGAGACTAAGCCTAGCACTTATCTCTATTGGTGTAGCAATATTCTTATAGTCTTCAAGGCTTCCCCTTCTCAACAAGACCATGAGGCTGAGATTTGTAAACCTCTTCATGCAAGTCACCATTTAAGAAGGCAGTCTTGATATCTAAGTGATGTACATTCCAACTATGATACTCTAGGCCAACATAATAATATACCCAATCGTAGTCATACAAGACATGTGTGCAAAGGTCTTGTCATAATCTATGCCTTTGTTGCTTTTACATAAAAGCATTAGTTCAACTGAGTTCTCAACAAAGACAACATCTCTACTCACCAAAATCTACTTTGTAGCCGGATGGTAAAGTCTATACCATCTGAGTTCTCAACAAAGACATCTCTACTCACCAAAATTTGTTTTGTGGCTGGATGGTAGAGTTTATACCCTTTCCTTTATAAGCTGTATCCCACAAAAACACATTTGTGGCTAGATGGTAGAGTTTATACCCTTTCCTTTATAAGCTGTATCCCACAAAAACACATTTTACTACCATATCATCCAAGTTACTATGTTGTTGCACATAAGAGTATAAGCAAGACAACCAAAAACATGCAAATGAGCCACAGAGGGCTTCCTATCATTCCAAACTTCATAAGGGGTAATTACCTACAAGGCCTTGGTGTGGCATCTATTTATCACACACATAAGCTACCTCCAACTAGAAAGCACGAGGTAAATCCTCGCCTTTAACTATCTAACTCGCCATCTCCATGAGAGATATGTTCTTCCTCTCAACCACACCATTTTGCTGAGGTATATAAGGCACTGTGCATTGATGTTTTACACCTCTTTTAGCCATATATACACAAGCGGTTGGTTTTCTTTGTAGGGTGTCATTGCACCTAGCTTGGTAGCACTTTATTTCAAGTGTTTTTTTAAGACACAAACCTTTCAGCTTCTCCTCATTATCTAAACTATTTTTACTTGATGATAAACTTCTCGAATCATTATTAAATTCCATGTTGAGGTTTTTTATGTAATCCTTTATAAAAAAGGGCCTTGGGGAAGGAATTTCATACTTATTTACAAACATATATGCCATAATTACATCCCTTAACTTGTGATCATAATTATGCTCTTCCTCCCTTTGCTTAAGGATTAACTTGGATACAGTCAATCCCATTTCCTTCCTTTCTGAATTTCATCCTTATGGATACATTGTATCTGTAGCCTTGTTGGCCCTTTGTTTTTCCTCAAATTTCACTTGGAATTTTTCCACTAGGGCTTTAGCTATTTCGAGTTTTTTCATTTCCTCTTTGGCGTTTGGATATTCTCCGACTCCTCTTAAGAATTTGTAGTTCTATCTCATCACTAGCCTATTGATCCTTTTTGTTAGGATCTGCTATCATTTCTTGCCCTAACATATTCTCTTCATTAGACTATGTTGACCCTAAATCTATGGTTCCTTCGTTTGAACCATCCTGAATTCGGACCATAGGTTCACCCTTACCCACTTCCTTGACCCATCTTCTTTGGCCTCATTTAGAGGTTAAGATCTATAATTGGACATCTACCTTGTCTTTCCTCTGTTGGGCTTGGGGATGAATTAAAACATTTAATGGGTTCTATACATCTAGGTTGTACACACTAATCATGCAAATAATTGTGGTAGGATCAGTAGAAATTGATGCCTCTCTGTTTGATTTGCATGGACAGACTTTGATTAGGTGATCCACTCTATATTTGGAACATGTATAAGGTTGAAATGTTTAATCGGTGGGGTCATTGGTAATGGAAGCATTACAATGGGGCCCTCCTCACAGTTGAGTTAATATCTTATCCATTCCACTAAAAAATGGTTTGAAACACTAGCACTCCACTAGCACTAGTGTGGCTTCTTGAATAACATAGAAGTTAGGCATGATATCATATGGCTCCTCATAATAGTCATTGTTTAAATAAATCTCATAGGATACTCACTTTCTTCTAATGGTTCTTTGATCAAAACTTGATTGATCAATAACTTAGGTGAAGGTGGTTGTGTTGGTAAGACAGGTGCTGGTATAGGTATGTTGGGGTATCTTATACATACCCCTTGGATAGTTTGGCACACTTTGTTATATGGGGCTAGTAGCTAGGCTAGTATGAGTAGGTGGTGCTAGTTAAAAGCTACCTTGGTGTATATACAATTGAGCTATGGGTTGTGGCCGATGGAACCTACACATGGTGGCATCATAATTCCCTAAATACATGAAATGAGCAAAGAAAAGCATTTGTGTGGGTTACAGATGTGGGCATTCATTAGGTGGTGATTTTATCTACATATATTGAGTACTAGATTAGCTCTCTTTCTGGGTAGATATGTGTGTTGTAGATGTGGGCACTCACCTCAGTGCTACCTCATGGCAATTCTATCTAGATATATTGAGCACCAAATTAGCTTTCTATGTAGTACCTGGTAGCTCTCTTACCCCTTTTAGCTTTAGCTTTTCTAATATGGACTGTAGTTCATCCAAACGGTCATGTTGTTTACTTATTTTTCTTATACAAACCGAGATCTAAGATAGTGCAGCCATTGATGGAGATTTTGTATTATTTGGACAATGTGCTATTTAAAGACTTTTACAATACATACCATGGTATTGTATGTCTTTAAATTAATAGCATGACATTTCTAGCTAATGATATTTAAAGATTTGTAGATATTATGAGTTGTCCATCCATGTGTTATGGGGACATTATATTTTTAGTTCTTAACGGGGATGCATGCCCATGTGAACTGTTCCAAATCGGCATATATATTACTTTGATTTAAATGATTAGTGTGGTGGATAGATTTCCATGCATGGGTGGACTCTCATGTGCTTCTATTGATAGTATAGCTATAATGACTTCAATCACACTCTTGCTACTACTAGATATAGCTATAAGTCATAAGATATTAATGACTTATAGCTATAAGTCATTCAGAAGGTGAGATATTAATGACTTCAACCACACTCTTGCTACTAGTAGATATAGCTATAAGTCATAAGATAGAGGTATTGGAGAGGGATTTTGGCATAGAAGAGCCTTTAAGGGGGAAAAAATAGCTAATAAAGAAAAATATGGTATCTATTTTTGTAGCATGAACTCGTTAGCTCACATGGTGGCATATGGCTATTATGAGGTCGTTGACATCTGCTCTCTGTGGCATTGAATAGCAGGTTCAATGATGCATTGTGGGTTTCCACTAGTTGGGCGATGATTTATTAATGGTTTCCCTTCTATGGGCACTGATGTGGGCAACATTTCTTACTGGTTCCATTGCCTTGCTTGGCACTGCTGCTACCTTGAGCTATACTTTAGTGGCTCTAATACCATTTGTTGTAAAACTATGATAGATCAAAGACAACGATCCTCATGATGGACAGAGCATATAGAAGTAGATTAACATTAAATAGAAATGATTAACAAAAAGATAGCATGATAATTAAGAGAGAATGTGTGATTCTTTTCCATTAGATTGTGCCTCTTAAATAGGCAAGCGTACATTTGGATTAGGTGATGCTAATCATGGATTAGGTACTAATTTCTCTCCCTTGACTGTAGCTACTAAAGTGCTCCATCTTCTCCCTTGAATCAAGCTCCTTGAATCTCTCAACAAACTCGATGCTCATGAGTTTATTCTTTTCCCTTTTTACTGCTTGCTTCATCAAAGAGCACTTACAACAAGGGTAAATGGTAGAAACAATGTTAGCAAAATAGCTCATGTTTGGGATGCTATTTCTAACAAAAGTAAAGAAAATACTTTATGTGACCTTTGGAAAAAGGAAAGAGGGTATTGACCCTTGGGCAAAAATAATGGCTAAAGCTTAAATCTTGGCTTAAATCAAAGCCTTCAATCAAAATCAAAATGGAAATTTCTTTCTCAAATCAATGTCTCCCCTCCTTGCAAATGGAACGGTGAATGAAATTAGGTTTTCTTCAGCTCTTTAAGATCGGTCTATAATCTGCTAATCACTAGGGCTTGGGTACCTCCTTTTCGTTTAAAAAATTAGGGTGTGTGTGTTGAAGACATGCCATCATATTCTCTCATCAATGAGTGGTGTTTCACTATGCCCTTCACATTTTCGTTTAAAAAAAATAGGGGGTGTGTGTTGAAAAGACAAGCCATCATCGTCTCTCCTCAATGAGTGGTGTTTCACTGTGCCCTTCACATTGAAGTTTTTTTTAAGTATAACTTGTTTAAGCCTTAAACCAAGGCTTAATTATATTCCCTAGTAAAAGTCTTACCAAAGCCTTTCAGTGTTGCACTAGGCTTAATTAAAAGCCTTATATATAATAAAAAAAGCTTATAAAAGCCTTCAAAGTGATGCGCTTAACATAGAAGGGTTTTTTTAAATTAAAGAGAGAGAGAGTGTAAATCTTTATTTAAGCTTATCTTTTAAGACTCTTTTAAAGCCTTAATAATAGGCTTACTAAAGCTTTTAAAAGTCTTATACTCTAAGGCTATGAAAGCCTAATACTCTAAGGTTATGAAAGACAAGAGTTATAACAAATGGAATTTTCTCTTCTTTTTTGATTCCCTATCAAACCTTGGAATTTTTCACACCTCAAGCAAGTTTCAAGAACAATTTCTCCTTACTTTCTGTGCTAGATTTTTTAGGTTCCACCATCTCTGATAAAATTTTGAACTACCATAGGTTTTGCTAACCAAAAAAATGACTTTTACTATTTTTTGAATATTCCTATACTTCTAGATAGTTGAAAAATAATAAGTAATACTTGCAATAAATTATTTCTATTTTTGGAAAAAAGGTGTATGGATTTTGCCTTGGGATATTTGTTTTCTTTTGTGTATCAAGCTACTTTGATAGGCATTTTTGATCAAGTGTTATTTTTTGATGAGATTCTATTCCATGCAAGATACATAAATCTTAACATTATTCCTATTGGTTGATTTGTGTTGGAGATGCAAATCTCATGGGGATTGCAAGAGATGGGAAAAGGGATGCCAAGTAATCCCACATGCAAAAGGTAGTGTGGAAGATGAAAAAGTATATATAGTCCAAAGGGATCCCGCCTATCTTCAACTCTCCCGAGCTTATCTTTTATGAAAGATTGGAGGGCTAGCTAGGTAGAGTGGGGACCTGCTTTATAATACTAGAGCCTTTGTAAGCCCATGTGGATGTGTGTGTCCCCAGGGATACTAGTGGCTCTCTAGAAAGCACGCTAGGGACAAATGCTGGCCCACCGTTTGTAACCATACTTGGTGTATGAACCGTGACACATCATGGGTAGTGTGGTAATAGTTAGTTTCTACTATAGCCATTTATATGATGTGTGGATATAGGCTAATAATGGGCCGGGAAACTTTTCCCCTCCTTAGGTCTTTTTCCTCGAGCATATGTACACACTCTTATGAGTGTGTGTAAGTGACATTATCATGTCACTTCACTTGTACTTCACTCATTCTCATCAATATACTTTGTGTTGTGCTTCTCTCTACCTTCTACAATGAAACAAGCTAAGTGAGATGGCAAGGATGCACAGGTACATGCATTGGTGACACTTTACATGAAAAGGAGTATTATTCCTCATATTCACTCAGGTAAAACTACCAAGTAGACTTGGGATGGGCTTGTTGCATTTACCAGGTGTATAATGAGGCACGAGTGGCCTACTTATACAAGCAATTGGAGGATTTAATGGACGACTTTCTCACAAGGATCAAAGATTTCAAGGAGAATCTTACATGTATTAGCTTATAAGTTCATTAGTGTCTATTGTTCTCATAGCTTAATAGGATTCATACCATGGTTTTATATCCACACTTTTGCTCATGATGATGAAGGGTAACCTCAATGCCCTTACATTTGATAAGTTGGTTGTAGTGCTCTTGTAAGAAGAGCAATCGTCAAAAAACCAAAATAGTATGCATGTGGGAGATTAGGCATTCGCTACTACTAGTCAAAAAGGTAAAGCTAAGTCTTTTCTTAGGGTTGCTAAGCCAAAGGCAGAATCAGTGAAGTCTTTGGCAAGGATTTTGTGAAGGGGGTTGATAAGCCTAAGAAGAAAGATAAATTATAACTATTGTCGAAAGCTAGGTCATTATATCAATGAATGCATAAAAAAAGGTTGGAGAAGGAGAAGAAGAAAAAGTCAAGCATGGCTGTGGTGGCTGATTAATTAGCACACTATGTGTTGAAAAGAAGGAGTCATCGAACTATGCACAAGATGATTAGGCATTCATTGTGTACTGCATTTATGACCCTTGGGTCCATGATGTATGCATGTTAGTAATAAATTAGCATGTCTAGTATTTTGATAATGGTGCACATTACTTCTTAGCATGATTTATTTTCCTCCCTTAAGTCTGCTCCTCAAGGAGGCACGGTCACATATGTAAACAAGGTATATAGTATTTTGCCTATAGACTTATGCATAGCCTCTAGCGTATTTCTTATAGCCTATGTAGTATAAGCCTTTTGTATATAGCCTATGCATGACCTTTATATGCATATAACCTATAGACATATATCATTTTACCTATAGACTAATGTATAGCCTATGCATGACCTTTATATGCATATAGCGTATAGGCATAGAACATATTACCTATAGACTTATGTATAGCCTTTATACATAAGGTTATATATAACCATTATAAATAAAGCATACATAAGGTTATGTATAGCCATTATACATAAGGCATATGCATTTATACATAAGGTTATGTATAGCCATATAGGTTTTATGTATAAGGCTACGCCTATGCATAGCCTATAACGTTTTGCCTCTATAGACTTATGCATAGCCTTTAGCGTATTGCCTATAGCCTATGCATAAGCCTTATGCATATAGCCTATAACCTATAGGCATATAGCGTTTTGCCTATAGACTTTTCCTATGCTTTATACATATAGCTTATACATAAACCTATATGCATATAACCTATGCATAGCATATATACATATAGCTTATACATATCCTATATGCATATAACCTGTGCATATATAGCGTTTTGCCTATAGACTTTTCCTATGCTTTATACATATAGCTTATACATAACCTATATGCATATAACCTATGCATAGCATATATACATAAGATTTATGGATAGGCTTAGCATAAGACCTTTATTTATTTATCTCTCTCTTGAAAAACAACAACTTAAAAAAATGATACTAGTTACCCACCACGATGTGGTGCCATCTTTCTCAGTTTCTCGGTGGTCTTCTACATAACCTCCTTCCCATGATCAGAAGGTGTTGAAGCAATTGGTGGTGGTGGTGATGGTATCCCCAAGGGTGGCTTGTAGGCGAATGGTAACCAACACCTCTCTTTGCCTGGTGATCAGCCTCTCACGTAAAGACTCCATCAAGTCTTGAATTTGGTCTCTGATGGCATTGGCCATAAAGGCCATAGCATCCTCTAACACGTCTCTACACTATCATAATGCCTAAGTAAAACTAATTAAAAATTAGTGCTAGGATCCATGGAGTAATGCTAGTGTTGTGAAATGGAGAGAGAGAGAGAGAGAATGCGAGTTCAAGCAGTAGAGAGAGAGACACACAATGCAAGGGTGTGTGCATGCAAGCTCCAGTAATGGAGAGAGGAAGAATGCAAGTTCAAGAAATGGAGAGAAAGACAAAATGCAGGGGTGTGCAAGCAATGGAGAAAGATAAAATGTGGGAGTGTGTGCATGCAAGCTTGAGAGAGAGAGAGAGAGCAAAGAAAAAAAATCGGGGGTGATATATAAAAGAAGTGAATTTGGAGTACATTTGGGATAAAAGTCATTTTTTAATGTGATTTATGTTGCTAAGAATGTCATTAAGCAACATTTTTTAATGATAATTGGTGACGCTATTTATGTTATTAAGCGACTTTTATTTGTCTTTTCATAACTGTCCAAGATGGCTGACTTGCCACAATGCCCTTAAATGTGATCATGCACTTGTAAGAAAATGTGAAAGGAATGAACAAAAAGAAAGGGCCCCCAAGATGCAACTTCTAAGTGGGTGAAGGAGCATGCCTTAAAAGCTAAAGCAAAACAAACTCCACAACCCCCATAGCTTAAACAAAGTAAGGAAAAGCTTGAGGGTGTGGGTAAAAGAGCATGCCTTGAAAGCCAAGCCAAACCAAACCCCACAACCGCCATAGCCTAAAGAAAGTAAGGACAAAAGGCTTGAGGCTATGGTTGCCAACAATGAAGAACCTACAAAAAAAAATGCAACTTGTTTGGGTAAAGGTAAAGAAAGTGTGATGATCCTAAGTAGATCAAACATGGATGGGCCTAGCACCTCATTTTGAGATGGGGTAGAATATCAGAAAGATCAAATTATAGAGGCATGAAGATTTTCTTCAAGCACAAAACAAGCAAATGCAAGAATATAAACCATTGCCACCCCTTGAACCAATCCTAAAACTTATGTCCAAAGTCAATAATCCCTCCACAAGCCGAGTACCCATACCACTGGAAGGCCTAATCAAGAACCCTCTCTCAATGTACCAAAGCAAAGAATGGGAAAACACCATATAAAAGGATGAGAAACACCAAGAAGGAAAAGATAAGAAACTCAAGAATGGGAAAACACCATATAAAAGGATGAGAAACACCAAGCAGGAAAAGATAAGAAACTCAAGAATGGAAGGATTTAACCCCTTCTCAGTTAAATGTGAAGTAGGTCGATTCTTGATAATCACCATGAGACCACCAAGACTTATAAAGAAGCATCCATGGGGGATAATATCTTTCCTTATATAGAGGGAGAAGATCAACTAGTTTATCCCCTTCCTTAAGGTTAAATTCACTATAAACAAATAACCAATGGAACCTTAGCCTATGCAAGACCCATGACCTTTGGGCCAAGCTAGAATATTGAAATCCCTAAAGAAGTCATTGACCAAATAATGCAAGATTTGATTTATGGACATTGATGGTCTATGGATCGACAATTGTAGGATCCCAAGAAATCTCCCTTCAAAGGGGCTGTTACTATTCCCTACACCATAGATGTCCTAGTCTACCTCATAGCAAGTACGAGTGCCAACCAAGGGATATAGCTAGATTACCTCCTTACTATTCCCTACACCATAGATGTACTAGTCTACCTCCTAGCAAGCGTGAGTGCCAACCAAGGGATATAGCTAGATTACCTCCTAGCAAGTGTGCCAACCTACCTCTAGCAAGTGTGAGCATCAACTAAGGGATATAGCTAGACTTACTGTATTCCTATCCTCAGAAATAGTATACCCATACACACATTGTTTTATAGTAGTCTATGCTTATGGAAGGGTATATATGACTTACTATAATCATATCCTCATAAATAGTATACCCATACGCACATTGCTACATAGTAGCCCATGCCTATGGAAGGATGGATGGACCTCTACAAAAATCCAAATGACTTCTATGGTCCCCTTCATCTAGCACAAAACATACCAAATCCCCTAGTTTCTGACCATAATGGGGTCTGGGTCAGGAATGGATGGTATAGATCATAAATTTGATAGTCACATGTGGACCAAGCTAGCAATATCAAATGTCAACTTTCTTGGAGTGTGCACCATCAACCATCGTATTATGGACAAATTTAGTATGTGTATATAAACATAGATGCCCTTCGTATGTGAACAATGGCTCCCATAATGACACTAGTTTCAAGGGAGGCATAAAGAAGACCTATGCAATGGGCCTTCCAGCACTACATGATGGAAATGTCATTTGCCACTATTGTATAATGACACTAGTTTCGCATAAAGAAGACTTGTGAAGTGGGCCTTCTAGCCCCCTTACTAATGGAAATGTCATTTGCCACTATTGCAAAAAGGCGATTGCTTGTTTTGCAAGGCATCCTACGGGTGTTATATGTGTCATGCTTAGTAATGAAACACTAATACGCTTAATGATACACGGGTAATCACACTAGCATTAACATAATGACAATAAGAATAGAGATGAGATAAACACACACTTGATCCATAGATGTGTCATGCCTAGTAATAGCTTAGTGCATAAGCATGTTTAGATAAGGATTAGGTGCTAATAAAGCTCCACTTGATTTGTGGATCTAGATCCCCTTTTCCATGATTCTCTCCATCATCCATGTGGGCTAGAGGTCAACATTGTGGGCTACATTGAATACTCCACATGCATGCATTCCCACTTACGAAAGTAAAGATTCTGTGGGAAATCTTTTCCACTTTACATGATCTTTTACATGGATTTTATTCACTCTAAGGTTATAGGCAAAACACATTTGGCTTTGTGGCTCCCCCATAATGTGTGGGTATTTTCTTGGCATTTCCTAGCAGTTGCTTGGCATTTCCCAACAATTGTTGTGCATGCCTTTGTATCTTTAAAATTTAGAGAGAGAGAGAGAGAGAGAGAGAGAGAGAGAGAGAGAGAGAGAGAGAGAGAGAGAGAGAGAGAGAGAGAGAGAGAGAGAGAGAGAGAGAGAGAGAGAGAGAGAGAGAGAGAGAGAGAGAAACATGCTCGCCATTTAAGGAAAACCACAATTTCTCTCCAAAAAATCCCCCCTCCCCCACCTTCTCCATGAATTTGTCTTAATCCTTATTTTGTTTTTAGAATCTAAAATGATAATACAATGTATGAGATTATTTAGGTGCTAGATTATCTATTGAACATCTTGTCATTAACATGACTTCATCTTGATTCTCAAGTTGTTATGATTGAGAGGTTGTTTGAACTAGAAAAAGATGTAATTTATTCATGTGACAAAAGTTCTACAAAGTAATATGTTCTATTCTTACCTTTATGATATGCTTAGGATCATAGGCTATAAATATGGAGGAATACTTGGCAACACTTTTCATGAATAATGTGCTTAACATTTTTACCATCAAGGGTTTTTGGTATCATTAGGTGCAAAAGAATGGTACTTTGTTGGTAGTTTTCAGCACATAAAAAAACATCAACACAAGAGAAGCTCTCACCAAACAAGACGAGAGAATGTAACATGTACACTAGTTCATATTCTACCTTTTAATAAAAGATAGCATATTTAGGTAGATATCCACATCAAATGAAAATAATAATTGGACCACTCCTTATGGCCCCATATCAAATGAAAAGAATAATTGGACCACAACTGTATTGTGATTCGTGCAACCTAAATTTTAGTGCTATGGATTGTGCATCATTGAGGGGGAATCACCGACTTTGATAATGAAGTAAGAATTTCTAAGTAGGCAAAAAATAGGTGGCCAACAAGTGAAAGTGGTGGGTAGCAATGAATAGATGTTAACTTGCATAAAAAAATATGAGAGAATTGAAAATTAAACACCCTTCACCAAACAATTCTATGTTCTAGTATTGGTAAAAAAGTATCCTTTTTTACCAAGTGGAATAATACATTTGGCTATTATTTGAGAAGAACTATGATTCAAATATATTTATACTTGATATGCAAAGGTATATTACCTTTGTGAGAGTCGTTTCAAGCTAAAATGTTCCTAGAGCTAAGTTGAACAATTACAAATTTTTGAAAGCAAAGATATATTATAAACCATATTTGAGAGCAAAGATAGATTATAAACCATTTTTGAAGATTTAAGTCAAAGATGTCATAAGGGATCTTCTAGAGCTACAGTAGGAATAAATTTGGTTTTACTGCATGGCTTTTTATGATGAGAACATGTCTATAAGAAGAGGGTGACCATATTATGTTTATGAGGCTAAATTGAGTTAAGAAAAGTATGCATTAAGCACTTCCTTAACATTTGTTGAACGTGTAAGGAGAGATACTTGAGATGTTCACACTTTATGCGTGTTGAAGTTTATGTTCCTATGAATGCACATTTATGCACGTGTGCACATATACACACTCATGCTTGTGCTCAAGTACGCATGTACAAGCATGCACACACATGCATGCGCGTGCACAAGTGCACACCTACAAGTGCAAGCTTGAACACATGCATGCATGTAAGGGTACACACACACACGCGCGCATGTACAAGCATGCACACACATGCATGCGCGTGCACAAGTGTGCACCTGCAAGTGCAAGCTTGAACACATGCATGCATGTAAGGGTACACACACACACACACACACACACACAAAGGCCCAAATCAATGGTTGACTACTTTACCGACCATTTATCTCTTACTTCCACATTGTGCTAGCATAGTGCATAATTAATTTACACTAGCTAAGTGCCTACTTGGCCACAATCTTTAAAATTTGGCCCAAATTTATCAAGATTAAATAACATTTCATAATATTAAAAGAAATAGGGCAACGACATGTTCCATCCAATTGCAAAACCCTAATTTTAGTAAATCTATGTGTAGGCCTCAAGTGTCCAATGACAAAGGCCTAAGTGCAACCATTATTTGAGCACAGTTAGCTAGGCCATGCTCATTTTATGTTTTACTTGCTTGGGGATGACATAGAGGGAGTGTTTCAACACAATTTGGGATGCCATCACATGCATCCATTCAATCTTAAAACCCTAACTTAAGCAAGAAAGCTTTGTGTAGAGATTGATTGTCTTATCTTCTCCTTATGTTCAAAATGAGCTTGAACAATGTAGGGTTTTTGTATAGAGCTTGGGCTTAGCATACATATTTTTTAGGCTCTCTACCATCACAACTTGCTTGTTTCCAGGCATGGAGAACATATTGTAGCAAGCTTACAATTAGGTAACTTTTCTTGGATTAGTGTTTCATGGTCCGATGCAGTGCATATGGCCATTAAATAGAGCTTGTAGTTAGGAGTGTCCAAAGCACGTGCAATGAGATTATAAATTGTTTACATGTATGTGAGAGTGCCTAGTGTCTCGGTTAAAAAAAGGCAAGTGTAGTTCACTTTGGCCTTTTAACTCTGGTGTTAATTAAGCTTGTAAGAAAAACCTTGGCATTTGCAAAGTCTATAGCCTTGCCCCTTTATCAAATAACACATGCTTTATACTAAGCCATATATGTATCTCCATCAAAATCCTTTAGAACTTGTGACAAAGCTAGTTTCACGACTCTTTCTTAGCACAACTACCTCAGACCAAGCCTATCTATTATTCTTGGCAACTTTACCTATGACATGACACCTAGCTTTCACTTAGCTAGTTTTAGACCACTACTCTTTCTTAGCCCAACTACCTCATACCAAGCCTATCTAGTATCCTTGGCAACTTTCCTTGCGACATGACAAAAATGCTTTGGATAAAGTTGTTGGCCCTCATGCACACTCAAGAATAATGGCACTTGCGGACTCATGTAGTTGGTAAGGTGTCCGGTGTCCTATGAAGAGGTTGCAAGTTCAAACCCTAGGTAGCATCGTGTTGAGGCATCTTGTACACGATATATATATGTTTGTGGGTGTGTGTGTGTGTGTGCACGCGCGCACATGGGGTCTTAGAAATGTATTTGCACTTCAAATTTCCCTTTGGAAAAGCAATAATAGAATTGGATAGTACCAATTCTATCAAGAGCAGGAAGGTACAAATTGATAAAGATGAGATGCAAAGGTTTGACCAACTTAAAGCAAAGGTACCCACCCACCTCCCATAAGATCTTTTTCAATTCTTCAATTGATTGCAACAAACAGATCAATATGAGTGCCCCCCCCCCCCCCCCCAACCACCCTGCGTTTTAACTTCTCAGCTGCCCTCTTGGTTATTAATTCCAGCATGCTCGCCTGTATCTTCACAACGAGGCGCCGTGTCTATTAACATTCCATCTGTAGGCAATGTGGTAGCATTTTGCGAGCAAAGCCCATCATGAGGAGGTGCCTAGGCTCTGTGGGTTTTTAACAGAAGGTTGTATCAAGGCGTTTTTAGCATCATCCGAGCAGATTAATGTTGCGTGCTTGGGCCTGAGAGCGGATTATGGCAGGAATTTTCTTCGCCCATCAAAAGATTGGAGTTGATTTATCTCGCCCCGCAGTTTTGTCAACAGAGACCAAGAGAAATCGCAGTAGAAGATGTGCAGGAGTATGTGTGTTTCCTCGCCTTGTTTGTAACAAGAGGCCATGTTTTGCTGCCGCTTATAGGGCTGCAGCATCTTCCCAAGCCTCTCTTGTGTGTGAAAAACAGCTGGTTAGAGTTAACTTCTATGATGTTCTAGGAGTCTCATTGGGATGCTCTGATGCTGAGTTGAAAAATGCATACAGACGCATGGTTAAGCAGTACCATCCTGACCATGCCCCACCTGAAAAGGCAGAAGAATTTAGAAACAAGTTCATGGAAGTGCACAGGGCATACAACATCTTGAAAGATCCCAAAAGAAGATCCATTCATGACTTTGAAATCAAGAACTCCTTGTATACCCGGTATAAGAGCTATGATGGGATCATGGGGCAATGGCGTGGTAGGAACTGGGAGACTGACCAATGCTGGTAAGGGATATCTTTCATCTCTGTTCTGTGAACTCATGTAATGCACATTTTATTGCAACATGAAGCATATCGAGTGAATGTGAATTTGTATGTATAAATGCATGCACATGCACATACATATGTTTGCATGGAGACAATGTCGTAGAATGCCATTCATAAGGGCATGTCATAAAATGTCACTTATGAGGCCATATTTGATTTAATTTTATGATCAATCATATGCACACATGGATGCATAGAGGCGAGCGCATATGCAATACATGCATGCAAAGAGGCTAGCATATATGCTTGCAGCCATCTACCATTAGATTCTTGAATCTCAACGTCCGAGTTGCGGCCAGTTGATATTGTGCTTATTCTTTCTATCTTTGGCAGTGCATTTGCCCTATCAACTACTTATTTGCTGTACTAATTCTTTTTATTTGTTACTTCCCTTAGTGCTAGGCTTTATTATGGCTGAGTCTGCCCTTCATCTCCAGAGGTTTGACAGAAACTTAGTACGAAGGCCTTTGTGTGAATATATGCTCTTATGTGTGTGTGTGTGTGTGTGTGTGGAGTGCGTGTGTGAGAGCATATTTTGATACAGAGTTCTACACCCACTATTGGGCACTGATGACGTTAGTGGGGATGTCGTAGTATCTAGTCCATACTATGCATAATGGAGTTGATAGTTATATAGTCTTGTGGGTTGACTACCATGAGTATATAACATGCACGTTTCTAAAAGGTGAATTTGGGCATGTTCCTGGATTCATCTTGGCATATACTTTTTATTCACTTGGAAGGGAGGTGGTGATGAGCGACTGTGAATGAAGTAAAGGGTTTGGCACATAGGGCAGATGTAAGTGCAGGCCTATGAGGGGTTACAGTTTCCGGGCGACGTTGGCCTATGCGAATGACAGATGGGGAGCCAAATCCAAAAGGAAGTTGGTGATTGGGCATTGACGAGGGCAGGAGAACATGCACGAAGCAGCTAAGGAATGCGTGTTTTGGAGGGTTTGATGACAGCCCATGTTTGGGGCCCTTATGGGCAGCCTAGTGGGCCCAAATTAGCATGGCGAAAAGCCCAAGTGAGCAGCCTGGGCCAATCTCATTTTGCAGTAGCCCATCCAGTGAGCAGAAATGCAGCCGTCTAACCTTTATTTGCAGCTCAATTCAGCCTGGAAACAGCAATGCAAAGGTGCTCTGCATCAAGAGACAGAACTATGGCTAATGTGCTTGGATAGTCGACAACTGACATGTAGGTTCTTGGTCTGATAAGAAATGCACAAGAGCATGGATAGCCTTGTACTTTTGATTTCCATATCAAGTAACACAAATACTCTGCAAGGGTTGGGCCATTGCGGCCACTAGATACGGAAAGGTGCTAAGTGTGCATGTTAATGCTGGCCTTAATGTCCATTTTCATTAATTAAGTGCATTAAATTAATTGCTTCTGCCAGACTTTGACACAAGAAGAGAGGTAAAAACATCGTCGTCTTCAAGTCTCAACATGACAAACTTGATAAAATGGTTAGATAAGTTGTATTCCTACTGCCTGCACTAGAAGGTAAATACGTAACAAAATCCATTGACATGGTTGGAAAAAGTTCTTTGAAAATCGGCAGTGGTTGCAATAACTTTGTGTGCTTGCCATGGGGTAATTTTACCTTTTGGCTTACTAGACAATGTGCCAGTAAAAGTGATGCTCGAGTTTCTCCAAGGTGTTGTTTATGCCTTGATGCTTGAAGGCATAAAGAAATGGGGCTGAATAAACCCAAGACAGGGACTGACCTGTATAGTGCATCTTCCTCCTAGAGGAGGATGCAAAGCACAATGGCGGAAGGATGAAGTTGAACCTGGCCGCTTGTTGTGATGCATTTTTTGGACCTCTATTGGTTGCGTTTACCTTGCCCCCCTTTCCATGACCCTAATTTAGGTACTTGTAGAGCTGCTCAAAGGCTGTACACAAGCCCTCTAAGGGTGTGCGCGCCCTCGTGTTGGACATGGTTGCTGTTAGTATTTGGTTTCATATGCAAATGGGGACTTGTCTATATATCTAGAATGGATTGGGGCGTCTAATAAGTGTGTTGTCACCCTAGACGACAGCTAATTGACGAGCAACAGCAGGCAACAGTTGAGAGTCGAGCAGGTATAGGAAATGGCAGGTACAGTCGATGGTAGTTACAGGCGACAGCAGGTACAGACGTGCAGGAGAAAATGATAGCAGGTACAGACGTGTAGGAGCAAATGACAGCAGGTACAGACGTGCAGGTACAGGTGACGGCAAGTATAGTCAATGACAGTTATAGGTGACAGCAGACGTGTAGGTACGTTCCCCCTCACACATACATACATACATACATGTATATATATATATGTATATACATATGTGTGTGTGTGTGTGGAGCTGGAGATCGGCTTTGGAAAGATGGAAATGATGGAGGCCTTGGACAGGGTTGACGGGGTGGCTTAAAGGGCACCAACTTCTGCCAAGAGAGCACAAATGTACGCCGCCAAGGGCAGGAAGCGGGAAGGGATAAGGACAAGTGAACGAAGGACAGAGTAGGGTGGGAAAGACAAGGGGGGTCAAGGCCAAAGAGGCTAGGGAGGGCAGAGGGAGATAAAGGTTGAGGGTGGAGTGGGAGCATAGTTGTTACAAGGCGCGCCTCTAACAGTTCGAGGCGTACGACTGCCTGATCGAGGCGTCCACAAATTTTTTTTTTTGGGTTGGTTTGAGTCTTTAGACGGGGGCTTTAAGGGCCCAAGGCAGCCCCTCTCACACACACACTCTCTCCCTCATTCTCTCCCTCCCTCGAGCCTTTCTCAAGACCCAAAGTTCAAAGTTCAAACTTCAAACACACTAGGATGATTATGTTTTTTATACCCACTTTTGGAGCTCTCTCTATACTCTACCGGTTCATTTCATTTTACTTTGTACCCTTGAATCTTGATGATGTATCCAGATGATGAGGATGGACTATTTTGGTCTCATAGGTCATTTTGGCCTTTTGCAGACGTTTAATACAGCTTTCTTTCTTTCACACACTCTCTCTCTCCCTCTCTCATACACACCCTCTCTCTCCCTCCCTCAAGGTTCATACATACACACTCTAGTCTCTCTCTCTCTCTCTCTCTCTTCACTATATATATATATATATATATATATATATAATAGACACCTCTAAAACGCCTCTAACGTCTCTAAAAAATACGAGTCTTTCGAGGCGTGTACCATACCCACCTCTAAAACGCCTCCGACGCCTCTAACAACCTTGAGTGGGAGAGGCGGTGGGGCAAGGCAGCAAACAGGTGGTGGTTGCTGAAGAGGCAGGTCATGGGCGGAAGGCAACATTGGAGGAGCAGCAGAGAAGGGGCGAAGGAGGGTGGGCTACAACAGAAGACGAAGGCGGAGCACAGGTGGTGCTCGGGAGGGGATGCGGGAGCATGCAAAGGCAATTTTTTTTTTTTTTTTTGGGGGGGGGGGTGTGGTTTGTTAGGGAGGACGGTGAGGGGTAGGGCAGAGGGTGGCAGGAGGGGACAGGCTGATGCGCACAACAAGGCAATGAGGGGGTGCTCGCCAGGATTTTTTTTGTGGGGGGTGGGTGTGCACGCTAGATGCATTTTGGGAGCTCTAGCTCGCTTTCTCATCTGATATTCTTGCCCCGACTTAGAAACAAGCCGTCCTTACACTTGTATGGTTGTTAAATATTTTGTGCTTGCAAGGGTGTGAAAGATGTGGTCCATGTCATTTGACAATGAGGTATAAATTTGACTTAGGCATAAATTTGGCAAGGCACTCAGGAATTGGGAAAATAAGGGAGAGATGGGAAGTGAAAATATGTTGAAATTTAAAAAAAAATGAAGAATGAAGAAGAAAAAGAAAGAAGAGAAGAGAAGAAAAACGGAGAAAAGGGAGGAGTAAGAAGGTAGAGGAGCTTGCAGAAAGCAGGAGAAGAGGAACAAGGGAAGAGAGGAGATATTGAAAGCTCAAGTTGGAGCTCCCTCCATTGCTCGCATGCGTTGTTCTTTGTCTGTGCCGCCTTTTCCCTACCCGTCTTCGCTTCCCCCTAGCCTTGGTTCCGCCTCCGCCACCTTCCCTTTCGTTGCCCGCCTTGCTTCGCACCTGGCAGTCTTTTTGTGCGCCGACCTCAACCCCCTCCTCTTGTGCTCCTTTTCGCCCTCCTTCCTAGCCTTCTCTGCCTTTGTCATCGCTGCCTCCCCTGCCTCTGTGTGCTTCTAGACTCTTTGTGCGTCATCCCCTCTCTTCTGCCAATGTGCTCCATTCGCACCCGCCGCCTCCTTAGAGCTTGCCGTCGCCCCTCCTTGCCCCTTCGAGGGTCTCTCATGTTCTTCTTGTGTGTGCCCCCTTGTCGCCTCTGTAGCACCTCCCATTTTTGCGCTCCCTACTTCTCTCCAGCCCCCCCTCTTTGGTTGCTCGTCTCCCTCCGAGCAGGTATTTTGCGTTCGGGACATTCTTCATGGGCAAGGACTCCATGGCAGCCGCTCCGTCATCCTCGGCCGAGGCTGTCATCCCTTGTCTATTTTGAGAGGTAGACCTCCGGCTTTTAGCTTCGACAGTATCCTCCCTCATGGCCTCTTCATTGGTGTGAAAGATTGTAGGGAGCCACCTTGTGTGCGGACAAATCCGGGATTTGCTCCAAGCAGCCCTCATCTGCGAGCCTGGTAAAATCACTGGTATCCATTTTCTTGGGCTTGGCTACTCTCATGTGGAGTTTGATTCACCTATAGTGGCTGATTGTGTGATGCAACAGAGCCCCATCGTGATAGGTAGTGCTCAGACATTCTTCACAAGATGGCACCATGGGTTTGACCTTGCATCTAACCCTTTGGCAAGTGTACCTGGCTTCCTTGTGACGATCTCCTTCCTTGGCTTTTGGAAGGAGTATTACCCACTAATTTGCTCGATTAGGCAGGTTTTGGAGTAACTGCAGATGGCCGCATTAGTGGTGGCCAAGACAGCAGGCATCTCGTCTATCAGAGTCCACATTGCTTCCTCGGAGGATCTCCCACAGGTTGTGGTCCAGAGCCTTCAGGGTAGCCCGATTCTCCCCGGCCAATGTTGCATCTGCATGAAGATAGGCCACCTTGCTTGGTCCTTCCCTTGGCATCAGGGCCACATAGCTTCCCCCCCCGGGAGCGATCCCCACCCGAGGCCTCAACAGCAGGCGAGATAGGCTAGAGTAGGGGAAGCAAGGTGGACACTGGAGGTGCTTGACGAGCCGACCCTTGCGGCCTAGCCTCCCTCCCAAAATTAGCAAGAGGAGGGCCCTAGCCATTGGCAGACAATTCGTTGCCCATCTCCCCACTAGGAGCGCCGGTGGCTAGATCGCTATGCAGTCCCCCCTCCCCCACCGAGGCAAGGTTCCCTCTGGCAACCGTTATGAGCATTTAGTTCTTGACGAGGAGATGGACGACATTGCGACTCCCTGCGCTACCCAGGAGATTCTTGTAGATCTTGGCTCGTCCTCGAAGGTTTCGGAGTCAGTGGTTCCCCCGTCCTTCTCTTTGCCTCTCACCCTTGGTTTTGCTCCCCCTCTTGTGATCCCCCCCCCCCCCCCCCCCCCCCCCCCCACAATGGTTTCTCGCCCCTCCTTTACCCCCCCATCATAGGCCTCCTCCCTTCTCCCCCTCTTCTCCCCCCTCTGTTTCTTCCCCCCCCTCCTTTAACCTTCCCTATCCATTCCCGACGCCCCCTTACTGCGCCTGACCCCCTCTAGAGTCTCAGATTCTTTAGCCTAGCCCAGACAGGCGACGGATACACCAATTCGCGGATCCTATGGAGAAGACTATTGCGGTCTCCCCGATGGCTGGCCAACCCCCCCTTCTCTCCTCTCCCTCATCATGGGGGCATTTGTTGACTGTGGCCTCCTAGGATGCCTTCCTATTGAGGCTAGAGAGTTCTCGGAGTCGGAGATTGCGGCACCACTTTGCGTTTGTGTGGTCTTCTACCATGACCGGGGCAGTGGAGCGGTGCTCCTCTCTTTCCCTCTTAGTGTCGTCTCTGGCAAGGAGTGGTATTGCGAATCTGCCTCCTCCATCATTCACTCCTAGGCGGTCTCCCAAGCTCAACAAGTGGGAGATAGGCGTCTAGTCGAATCGTCACCAACTTTTGGGCCCAGGTTTAGCAGGCTATTGCTTCCGATGTTAGGATGGAGACATTGATGCCCCGAGCTTGGAGATATTGTATGTGTTCCTCCACATGGTAGTCACTGCCCCTTTGAGGCCCGTCCTCTGATTCCTTTATTGCAACGGATGGAGCAAAGAGCAAGCCTACTGCAGGGCCAGATCAGAGTGAAGCCTTATGGAGGACAGGATCGGGGATCACTTGGCCCGCATCTGGCCTCGGTCAGTGTGTGATTATTCCCCCTCTAAATCAACCTCGAAGACCCTCCATGGAGAGGGTGTCTTGAGCAGGTCCCCTCTTGGAATGTTCAACACAGGATGGGGGGGCCCGCTTCCACAATGGAAGAGGAGTGCTTGTTCAGGAGTTTTACAGAGCCTTTGTAGGAGGCCCAATTGATCTTTTGTTCCTGTGAAAACATCACCTTTTGGCACAGCATACTTGCAAATCTCGGACGCAACCATACCTTTTGGTTCCCCGCTTTTGGCCTTGAGGGGAACCAGGAAGGGGTGTGCATTTCGGTCAATGAGCAGTTGCTTCCATTGATGTTGGATTCAGGCATCATTGTTTAGGGGAGGGTGCAATGGATTATAATCAAGGTTGGGGAGGACTTCGTGGGTTTTCTCAACATTTATGTCCCCAATAAAGTGGCAAGGTGGACTGAGTTCTAGGCCTAGGTGACACAGGCACTTCCCCAAGTAGATTTTTGGTGCACAGGTGGAGATTTTAACATGATGGAGGACCCAGAGGACAGGCAGGGAGGAGGCTTGGATACGATCACAGGGAGTAAGTACACGACTTAGGAGGAGCTGGTCCTCTCCTTGAGAGGATAGGAACCATGGCACTTACTAGAGTTTGGTTGAACATCAGGAAGGCTTCACTTCTCCAGATCAAACTAGAGGATGCAGGGACCGAACCTCTTGCACATTTACATATTTTATGTGGATGAGTGGGCTTGCAGCAGACGTGGTTTGGTTGGTATTCTTGCTCGTTCCACGCTGTCAGATCATTCACCAATTGTCGTTCTCCTCGAGGGTACTTGGAGACTAGAGCATCAACAGAGTGTTTGAATCCCTTACTGCTTGGTCCAGGACCTAGAGATTGCCATATGAGTTGAGGAGATCCCTCACTTTTAGATGGATTAGAGGTGTCTCGCCCTATATTCGACAACTCACAGTTAGGTCCTCATCCAAGGGGACCTAGGGGGCAGGGTTCCGATCTCGAGATCAGTCAGTTAGGGATGCCCCCTAGTCCCTTCCTCTTCCTCTTGATAGTAGAGGCGATGAGTAGCTTTCTCTTTGCGCAGGAGACAGTCCACTAGGGTCTCCACCTCCCCATTTGATCCCGGTCAGGGGCTGCAAATGCAGGTCTGCATAGCAGGAGCTGTTGTGCAGGGATCCCGAGGTAGTGGCTGCCAATACGCAGGTCTGGGTGCTGACTGTAATGAGCAGGGCGTCTACAGATATGTGCTGCGCAGGGGCAGACCTGGAGCAGGGCTGCGACTGAGCAGGCTGATGGCGTAGGAGCAGGCCGTGCTGAATGCCTTCTATGACGTGGGGGCAGGGTGCCACGCTGCTGGATGGTGTGGGGGCAGAGCGCCGCTGCTAGATGATGAAGCTCGATGATAAAGTCCAAAGGAGGGGCAGCGTGAAGGCATTATATAGTGCTGGCCTCCCCCAAAAGACTAGGTCAGCTGGCCCTGGTCGGCCAGCCTGGCCAACCCGGTAAAAGGCCTTTTTAGGCCTTTATTGAGGGCCTTCTTGGGCCCTTATGGAGGGCCTTTTTGGGCCTGTTTTCCGCCCCCTCCTGGCTGCCCTTTTGGGCCTGTTTGTCACACAGATGGTCAGGCCCTCAAGCTCACCCATTCCAGGATAGAGTCTATCCCCACTTGACTGTCCAGTAGAGGCCTGGTCCCCTGGCACTTGTCAGAGGTGGGAGATCAGCAGCAGCATTGCAGCATGGCATCGGTGCAGCAAGGTCATTGAGCCCCCCAACCCCCACCCACCCCTCCCCCCTGGTATGAGGTAGGTCCCTCCAAGAGAGGCCAGCCAGTGAGGGGACTACCCTCACCAGTGTTTTGCCTCCTTTGGAGATTTTGAGCATGTACTTCAACCTGTTGGCTGGTTTTTCATTTAACTAATAGAAGGATATATTTCCCGGGGAAAAAAAAGGGAAGAGAGGAGATGGGCTATTGTGGGTTACAGGCTGCGTAAGGGGCTTGAAACAGGCTGCATATGGCGGGAAAATTGGCAAAGAAAAGAGGAAAAGAAAGCAAAAAAAATCATGGAGATTTCAGTGTCGCAAGGTTTCAGCATATTGCAGCATGCTAGGTTGAAAACTTGCAAAATGCTTCCATTTTGCAGGTTTTTAACCTACATTTTTTGTTTCCATCATACTGAGATGCAATATGATGACTCTGCCACGATACACATAGCAAGAAGT
This sequence comes from Cibotium barometz, assembly GCF_041138505.1. Taxonomy (NCBI): domain Eukaryota; kingdom Viridiplantae; phylum Streptophyta; class Polypodiopsida; order Cyatheales; family Cibotiaceae; genus Cibotium; species Cibotium barometz. Next base: position 41,114,573 of record NC_141071.1, on the reverse strand, counting down.
TAGTCACTCTGTTTGTGCTCAGAGGATCATAATGATGGCGTGTCGAACTGGTATACTCTCTGCGATATGCTGTAACAGTTACACATCTACCAAAGGATGTTATTGCAATGATCTTGATGGCAATCCCCTTTATCTGACCTGAATGGGCGAGTTTGCCTAGATGCGGCATCTTCTAGTCTCTTCTGTGCTGGGTTTCTTTTGTTGCGTTCTCTAGATTGTTGGTTTCCTATGTGCTGGTAGTCTCCTAGATCAGCGGAATGTGTCCTGTGCGGTTGCTCTGAGTCCGACTGGTTCATATTAGTCCACCCATTAGCTACATTTGACTTAGATTTAAAATGGGAAAACATGGTAGTATCTCATGGTGAGGTTCAGAGACAGTGAAAACAGATGCGGAAATTGAAGTTTGAATGATTTTGCATAAGATAGAGCTCTGTGAAGTGTTGACTAGGCATTGTGATCATATTGCAATATGGTTATGTGTAATTGAGCATGCTGAAGCTGGGTTTTGGTTACAGGACATCATAATTTTGATCACAACTGTTAGAAGACGCTGTGTTACAAAGAGGTTGGATGCTCCAATCCGGAGGTGCCAGAGACAGAACACCTATTCCAATTCATCTCATACAGCATTGATTTTTAAAGCTAGTGAACGTGTAGCTGCTTTGACAATGATTCTTGTTACGAGGATGAATCATGTGTGGTGATCATCCTGAGTGTTTTATTCTGACCCTTGGTGGTGTAGTTGATCACTAGCCATGACTCTTGTTGGAGGTCAGGTTTGTAATGGGCGTTTGAGGGCAATGCCAGGCAAGATGGGAGAGGTCTTGTTAGGCCCCTTATGCCCCTCGGGTTTCTCGTCCCTTCTGTAGCCCTCTATCTGTGTTGCACATGCTGTTGTTTAAAGGGCCTGATCTTTTGGACTTTTCCTTCACATAGAAAAAGTTCATGACAGAAAAAATGTAGAGCTTGAGTAAACAGACTTCCTCCACTAATTAAGTCCATTTGATGGTTTTTCAAATTGGAACAATATATTGTGCAATCTGCTTCCTGAATGACTAGTTTGATTGCTGGATGTATTTCTTTTTGTTTTTTGGGCAAATTATTTAATAGAATAAAGTGAGGTTGTAATGCTCCACACGTTGTAGCATATAGAAATTTCTTCCAAATATGGTAGGGAAAAACAACACAAATGTGATGGGGATAAAAACAGGGATAAAAACATTTATACATTTCTTTAGTAAATGCCTATAGCTTAAGCGTGTATTAACAAACCAAAGGATCATCCAATGTGTGCTAACCTTGCTTCCTCTAAGGAAATTGAGGGCAGAGTTGCAAGGAATAAAGTTATGGAGGGACATCATCCAAATGATATATACCACATGCTCAAGAAAGTGATCTAATTAGGTCCAGTTATAGTGTGTGCATGTGCAACATTTGCATGTTCTAAGACAAGGTAAGAGAATGTTGCATTTTTCAATACCAAGTATAAGTTGCTTTTCATACAGCATCTTTGCAGTTTTTCTCATGGAATTTGTTGATGTGCATCATCTTGGTTGGTTGACATTGTGTTACTTGATTTGCAAGATTTTGATTGGTTGAAAAAATGTTGCCTTGCCAGTTCAACTTTCCCTCACATGTTCCCCTTTTTTGAAGGTGAATTTAGGTTTTAGGACAGGTAGCTTCACTCTCCAAATTCTTGAGAAGGACTTACGATGGAATTTTGATTTTTGACTTGGGATAGGCTTTCAGATCTAAATACCCTCTCCATCTGGAATAGAAGAAAGTGCTCTAATACTCGTGTGTAGGGTGATGGGTTTTCCATCCTACTTGTATGTATGAGAGAGAGAGAGAGAGATGCCAACCTCTCTTGAGTGTGTGAGTGATCTGACATAATTTTAAAATTAAGGACCATATGTAAGAAGGCTATTAACTTAATCTCTGGTTGGTCAAGGTGCTAAAATCAAAGATGTTAACACCTTTTAACAAGGGATTAAATATATAAAAATGACATTCAAAGAACATCTTGGTGGTTACAAAAAAATTTGTGAACAACATGAAGGTCAAAGAGAAAACCACAATGAAGGGAAGAATGGAAAAAATACATGGCTAAAGCAATACAAGAATACTCAACTAGCAAAGTTGCTTGTGATAGAAGGTGATTGGAGAAGAATTATAATCAAACACCTTGTGTCAATGCATACACAATTACCATGGTTGCTTGACCATTATGTTAAAAGCACTAAAATAACTTCTCTTTCAACAAAAAATAAGGAGGATAAATTGGGTAAGGAAGACTTGCTAACACAAAGTGATATTCTTTAAAGTGCAAGGTGATGCATATATGGGGTAGATCTAGCATATCAAAGGATCTATAAAACACTATAACCAAGCATGTATTAGACTAGCAAAACAACACAATAATCAAGACTTAGAAGAGGAAAGATAGAGATTAGCAACAATGTAAGCTCATGTTTTTTGGAACTTATTGCTTTGGAAAGATGGCCGCTTTGTTATTCTCACCAAACCAGCCTTTTCTTGCATATATGGGTAGCCCAAGAACAACCCTATCTAATCAGTTCCAAAAGAGGTGAAGAATATGGTCTCTTGTTGCCTATTTCATTTTATGTGAAGAGAGCAGCATTTTCTTGAATGGATTCCCATCATGGGATTAGACATAGCCTCTTGTTTGGTTTTGGCTCTAACCTTTGGCAAGGTGCAATGAGCATCATTTTCGAAAGGTGGATGTATAGCTTACATACATCATGATGTATGTGGTCCTACGAGGAACCATCGATCATGGGAGTGATGTATGTGGTTCTATGAGGACACCATTGATCGGGGGATAACTCTCCTTTGTGACTTTTATTGATGACTACTCTAGGTAAACTTGGATGTATTTGTTGAAGTCAAAGTTAGACTTTCTTACATGTATATATGTAAAGTTGGTACCCTTTATAGAGATCAAGGGGGGAGTATGTGTCAAAAGAGTTTCATGCATATATAGCTGAAAGAGGCATAAAACATTAATACACGATGTCTCAAAAAAATGGTGTGGCTGAGAGGAAGAATAGATCTCTCATGGAGATGCCATGTTGCATAATTAAAGCACAATTAAAGGCTAGGATTTGCATCACATTTTTTGGTTGATGGTAGTTGTTATAAGTGCCACTTATGTGCTAAACATGTGCCCCACCGGCCTTGTATCCCTTATGAAGCTTGGAATGGCAGGAAGCCCTCTGCGTCTCATTTGTGTGTTTCTGTGGTTGTCTTGATTATTCTCGTGTAGATGAGCGACACCACAATAAAATGTATGATAAGGCGATAAATGTACTTTTGTGAAATACATCTCAAAAAGAAAAAGGGTATAGACTCTACCATTCAACCACAAGGTGATAAAATGTATTTTTGTGGAATACAGCTCAGAAAGCAAAAGGGTATAGACTCTACCATCCGAGGATTTTGGTGAGCAAAGATGTCTTTGTTGAGAACTCAATTCAACCCATGATTTTATGCAAAAAAAACATCAAAATGTATGCTTGCTGGACGTCTTTGATACACTCCTACCTTTGTACATCTACCTTTATACAATGTCGAATAGCCATATGTGGAGTAAATGAATGCCCAACAAGGCGCTACAAATCAACCCGGTAGATTTACCTTGTGGTAAAAAGGCCAGTGGTATAAAGTGGGTTTATAAGATTGAGCATAAAGCTCATGGTAGCGTTCAATGCTATAAAGGGTTATGCTCAGAAGAATGGTATAGATTATGATAAGACCTTTGTCCCCATGTCTTGTATGACTACAAAATCTGGTGTATTAGTGCATCATAGATGGAATTGAGTTCAAAATCAAGTTGCCTTCTTGAATGGTGATTTACATGAGAAGGTTTATTTATCTCAACCTTGTGGTTTTGTTTAGAAGGGACATGAATCTAAAGTATGCAGATTATTTATATGGCCCTAAGCAGGCTCCCACCAGAGCATGGTAGTATGAGAAGATAAATGCATACTTGGTTGCAACTGGTTTGAAACACCGCCTGCCATTAGCGCCAAAAATTTCCGGATTGCCATTCTAAAGTTAGTGCGTCTTATCCTGACACAACTGACACCAGAAAACGGAAAAGTCTTATCTCGTGAAAGTGCAGTGAAACAATTCATGGCGTGAAATACATTTCACGACGTGAAACACAATCTGCCATTTCACGACGTGAAAAATAGTCTGCTGTTTCATGGAGACTTGCTATTTCACAATGTGAAAGGGTTATTCACAGAGTAAAGGATTGTCAGATCAGAGGTAAGAGAGGGTCATACATGCATTATAGGAGTCTCTTGACTCGGATTAATGCAATTTTAAACCAAAAATTCAAAGCGTGAAACATAAGTTGTTCACGGCATAAAATACATTTTATGGCATGAAACACAGCCTGCCATTTCATGACGTGAAAACGTAGTCTACTATTTCATGACGCGAAACATCAGTCCGACAGAAATCTAAGCTTAACAATTGGAGTAGTGAGTTAGCATGTTGTGAATAGTATTCTCATGCACTTGAAGTTAGGGAAACTTATTGGAGACGACCTTACCCTCAACGATAGTGCATCTAATTACCCAGGTTCCTCTTACTAGAGAAGTGTTGGTTCAGGTCGCTTAGCGAGGACTCAATTAAGTGTTGCAACTTGGAGAAATCTGACCACTATACGGAAAGTAGTAGTGAAGAATCTGTGGAAGAAGGATTAAGATTCTCTGGATTTGGAGAGGAATGGAAACCAGCTTCTCTTGCAAAGTCAAGTGGAATCTTTGATATGGCCAGGGGATTTTTTGGTCTCCAACACAACATAGAAAATGAAGCGCAATCTGTGGCCACGGGCCCGTTGACAAGCGTAGGACACGGTCCAAAACCAGACTTACCAACACATACGTCCCTAACGTTTGGACCCAGAAACACTAACCCTTTGAGACCTAGTGGAATGACTCCTAGGGTCAGATGGGACAAGGAAAATGCTGCCAAGATGGGTCAAATCTTATTCCCCACATAAGAGGAATTAGAGGTTGACATAAAGATGGCAAAAACAGAGCGTCAAATGCGAATTCTGAGCTTACAAAGGCAAGAGCTCGATACGCAAAGAATGATGGCAGAATAGAGGGAAATTGGTAATTTGAATCTATCACGACCACGTGGAAAGGAAATAGAAACATCTAGAGAGGCCACGGATAACATGGGGATGGGAATGGCAGAAGGAGGAATACCAGCCCTAGAAGACATAAATGAGGAGCCCAAGGCTAAGGAAGAACTCGAATTGCAGGAATAAGTAGACAATCTACCTAGGGCATCTACCGGAGGAGAGAATCGGCTCTGCACAAGAGAGGAGATAAATGAAATGATCAATAATCCTACTTTCTTGTAGAGCATGGAAGTCTTAATTCAACAAAGGGGAGCTGAGGCCGCTAATAATGACCTAGGTGATGAGGAATTGCCCGGACCCAACCATAGATCTGGACTGGATAGATGGAACTACGCAAGTAGAGGATGAGGTCTAGGTAGGGGGGTAGCTCCTTGGAGGCCAATAATAGATCCCCACACAAATCTAAATATAGCTACAAGGGCGGATTTATTAAATATGGCCGTAGAAATGGGTAGAGACATGGTAAGGGAACTAGGCATGACCCTTGAATCAAGACCATCTCAGATGAAGCCACACATTATTTCAAAACTTGTGCATAAATTCTCAAGAGATGAGGACCCAATCCAACACATAGAGATCTTTGAGTCAACACATGAAACATGTGGGCCAGTAACGACATGACTATGATACATGCCTTTTCTCTAACTTGTCATGACCTTTTTGTACTTCTTGAAGAAATAATTAAAAACTAAAAAATACATCAAGATTAAAGTATAAAGTTGCATCAAATTAATATGAAAGAGCATAACATAGCATAAACAGGAGAGATAGAACAACATCATCATCATCAAGACAAGATTGGGTGTAATCTCCCCCCTCATGTGTGTAGCTCCACTTCCACCACATGAGTATTTTGAAAATTGTATTCAATAAATAGCCGAAGCAGCTATTAATAGTTGTGCATACAAAATTGGGCTTTGCTTTTCCACTTTTTACAAAAATAGCTCAAGCACTAGAGCTTGTTCACAAACTAAGTGTAAATAATCAAAACTCTTCTAGCATATGTGCTAGGAATATAGCAACGCTTGTGCATGGCGTGCCAAATGTTTGGACAAATTATTTATGCACGCTTGTTGTATAATATATAAATTTAAGTATCTTTTCTAATTATAATAAAAAATATTGTATCAAGAACTTCTACGTGTAATAAATTCTAGTGTCCCATACCATCACAAATTATCCCACACAAATCTAGGGATAAGTATGTGTTGGAATCCTTCACACAGGATTAATCACGTGTCCTATACCACAAGACTAATACATAGTGAAAAATTCATAAAGTATAGTTCAAGATGGAAGGGCTAGTTCCTTCAAGAAGTTCTACTTTTGATGCATAAAAACTCTCCTTGAATTTTATAAAAAAAGGTGTTAAATAAAATTTATTGTAGGAATAATCAAATGAAATAAATATGTTACCTCAAGAATCAGATATGAAAAAGGATACAAATTTGTCGAATGATCGAATTCGTATGAAATTGGTTATCTGTATTCAGGGCCACAAAAGAGACTTTCCAACAATATTATAAGAAGTCGATTTACCTAAAAAATTAGTAGATATAACTATGAACTTTTTTTTTAAACAATTAAATTAGAAATATTGTGCTTGTTAAATACAACAAGATTATATTTGAAGCAAGGATAGTAATGAGAAGCTTACTTGGATAGTAACTATGAGCTTTTTTTTTTAACAATTGAATTAGAAATATTATGCTTGTTAAATACAACAAGATTATATTTGAAGCAAGGATAGTAATGAGAAGCTTACTTGAAAAGTGTTCGAATCACTATCTGAAAGATAAAGTTTACATAGAAATATTAGAGGAATTATTCACTAAGTTATAGAGGATAGCAACTTACTTGCAAGTATCGGATAACTTTTCTAGAAAATACATCGTTAAAAGGACACGAATATTGCAAGCATATGTGACATTTTAATTTGTTGATGATTAAAATTATGGAAATTGGAGAAACTTACTTAGGTTGGACTGCAAAATATTAGTTAGAAGAAAACGAATCGAATCAACAAATAACAATTTATAGAATTTAGAAAGTGCAAAAAAATATAGGTACTTAGCTCATGCAAAATTCATTGAGTTGTGTCCACTTTGGAATTTTATCTGACTCTGAAAGGAGCTTATAAAGTTTTTAAAAGTAAAATCTTAGAAAGAAATTAATTGAAGCTTGAGTGAACATAAATTTAACTTTGGATTTGAGAATTCTAGACATTGATGAGACAAGGTCAAAATATCCATACAATAATTTACAAATGTTCAAAAGTTTAAGGAATGGAAACTTAGCTCATAATTTGTGGAAGTTGAGATGGAAAAAAAAAGTGAGTTTGAAAAATAATTTGACAAAATAACAAAATATATTTTATTAGCTCGTAAAGTGTCGAGTTGAACTACAATAATCATTAGCAAGGCACAATTATCGACAATGTAGGAAATTAATTTGGCAAGGTTTTTGTTGTTACCTCAAGTCAGTAGAGCTTGAAAAATACTTCCAATTTCGAAGAATCCTTGGGAATTTTTTCTCTTGTTTGAAAGCTGTCTGATTTTTTAAAATTACATTGCAAAGCTTATGAGGTTTACTATTAATAATATTTTTGGGCTTTTTAAACTAAATTTTAAATATATATGATATAAGAAGTTTGTTTCATAAGCTTAATAATATAAGCTTTGAATTAAGGCTTTAGAATTTTTAAGTAGAATTTTTTTTTTGAAGCTCTAGAAAGCTTATAACAAGCTTATTAAAAACTAGCTTTTTCAGTGAAGGGCCGTACGTAGCATGCAATAGAGAAGGGAGGAAATAATAAAAATTGATAAATAATATGAAGCTTTTTAACGCTTCAAAGCTTATAACATTAACCTTTTTAACAAAGCTTACAAAGCCTTAAAAATAAGTGATTTAAAAGTGATGGTCTTGATGATCTCACAGTATTTATATATCCGCGGATTCAGCCTCGTCGCATGGAGAGGAGGAAAATAATTTTATATTTTATAAATCTTGTCCAAAGCTTATCAAGATTTGTAAAGAAAATGCGCTGCCGTCCAATCGAATAGAGGAAGAGGAAATAAAATTTTGAAGGAGAATATATATATATATATATATATATATATACACATATATATATATACACACACATATATATATATATATATAACTTTAATCTTCCTCCCTCTCTTGAAATTGGGGCAGCACACTTTTGGAGAAGGGGGAAAGGAAAATTTAGAACCCTCCATTATACAATTTCAGCAGAGGATAGGTTTAGCAATTTTGAAATCACAGATTTGACCTCCTCAATTTGTTGATTGGATTTGTACGAGGAGATTATGTAGAGGATTAGAGTTGAGGAAGGTGGTTTTGTGGTTTTTCAAAACCCACTAATGGTTTTCCACCTTGCTTTACCCTTTGGGCAAAAGGTTAATGGAGATTTGTTGTCCAATGGTTAACAACAAGCCTTCTTTTAATCACCCATAACCATAAATGTATTCTTCTTCAAATTAATTAAAAAAATCACCAAAATCACCTTTGTCTCTGTCTCTTTCACCTCTTTGTCCACAAGTATTTGATAGGTTTCAAGAAGATTGAATTAAACCAAAGCTCTGATACCACTGTCTCACAAGGGACCTTTTTGTACTTCTTGAAGAAATAATTAAAAACTCACAAATACATCAAGATTAAAGTATAGACTTGCATCAACTTTATATGAAAGAGTATAACATAGCATAAACAAGAGAGGTAGAACAACATCATTATCATCAAGACAAGATTGGATGTAATCTCTCCCCTCATGTGTGTAGCTCCACTTTCACCACATGAGTATTTTGAGAATTGTATTCAATAAATACCCAAGGAGCTATTAATAGTTGTGCATACAAAATTGAGCTTTGCTTTTCCACTTTTTACAAAAATAGCTCAAGCACTAGAGCTTGTTCACACACTGTGTAAATAATCAAAACTCTTCTAGCATATGTGCTAGGAATATAGCAACGCCATGCACAAGCGTGCATAAATAATTTGTCCAAACATTTAGCACGTGGCCAACAAAAATAACTCATAAAATAACCTTGTGCACATTCGCACATTCCATTAAGCTTATTTATGCCCATTAAATCAAGCATATTTTATACGATCATTATGCATCAAAAATATGATAAAATATATACCTATAAATAGTCCTCCCATTTGAGGAAGCAACTATCCTCATAGTTGTGTAGAAGAAACTGCTACAACAACAACATTATGCTCATAGCTATATCGATGTCATAACTTGCAAGGTAAACTCAGAGGTTTGAACATGGCTCAAAGACACAAAGGCATGGCTCAGAGGTTCTTATGGACATGTAATACCATAAACAGACTTAGAGTTTCATTGACTGAACATGTCTTAGAGGCACAAAGGCATGGCTCAGAGGCTCAGGTGAACATGGACTGCAATAAGAAAACTCGTGCGACACCTAAATTGGTGATCCTCACACTCATCCATCAAATCACAGATAATAATACGAAATAATATGATATAGACAAGATCCCTTATGTGCGACACATGCACTGCTCATCACCTATTTCTGTAAATATATCCCAATTAATTATCCTTCTCTACAACTAATCCCAATATGAAACATTGATAAGCACAAACACAACATATATTCACCACTTGTTTCACTATGATGAGAGTATCATTATACACATCATCTAGCATGGTGTGAGTTACCACTTGTTACACTCCAATAAGCATGGTGTGAGTTACCACTTGTTACACTCCAATAAGCATGGCACATCCGAGTTGCATAAACCACTTGTTTCACTTTGACCATGTGCAATTGTTAAGTATAGTCCACTTGTTTCACTTTCACCACAATATAGTTGTTAAGCATGGCAGTACTTGTTACACCTCAACAACATATACCCGTCAAGCATGGTCTTAAGCTATGCCAATACCACTAAGTCACCCACGATACCAATTCATCACTAGGATGGCACACTAGCATCCGGGCGTCCCCATATAACTAAAGGGTGGACTTTATGTAACATAACTTTAGAAGGGAAAGCTCAGCAATGGTATCGAACCTTAAAGCCTGAGGATAAAGTCAATTTCAGATGGCTTAAGAATGTGTTCATATCAAGATTTGCTCCCCTAGTGGTGATAGTAGGTTGAGTCCTACAGCTGAACTCCATAACATAAAGCAAAAAGAAAACGAGTCCATGTGGAATTATGTTTCTCGGCTCAAGCACTTAAGCTCAAGATGCAAAGTGAGGGAAAGACTAACTAATGATCAGTTATTGCCCTGCTTTCAGAGAGGAGTCCGAGATCATAAGATGCATGATTATTTGGTGTTAGCCGCCTGACCGACTACCCTAGATACGTGCTCAATATGAAGATAACATGCTTGAGTTGCCGCAACTAGAAGATGCTAAGGCAGGTTCGGTGGTAGAAGCATCATGAGTCTCTAGTCATCAGGACATGAGATCCAAGAACAAGCAAGTTGGCAACATGACAGTTGAAGAAAATGCTTGAGTTGCCGCAACTAGAAGATGCTAAGGCAGGTTTGGTGGTAGAAGCATCATGAGTCTCTAGTCATTAGGACGTGAGATCCAAGAACAAGCAAGTTGGCAACATGACAGTTGAAGAACTTAGCACTGCAATTTTGGAAAAGTTAAAAGTCAAGGATGGGAGAGAAGCATCACGAAATGCTCATCTCTACCCCCGCAGAGACTTCATTTGGTGCTCAATCTGTGGATAAAATCATACGAGCAATGAATATCCTCACCTAAGATTGAGGCAGTTACTTTATTGTGCTAACTATTTGACTAGGAAACCACGATATTGTTATGTGCAGGTATCCAAGGATGTACCCTTTAGCACAATTCCCAAGACCCAGAGTGCCTCTAGCCTTACTAGCACCACCGTTGCACTCCAATGTGGCTGTAGAGGGCAGCCGAATACATTCTACTTACCAAGAGGAATGTTCAGGATGCAGGACATGTTACCATTACTGCCACCTGTTCTACCACCACAGCCACCACAAGCCAAGATCAACCAGGTGTTGATTGAAGAACCTTTAGAAGAGGGGGAAGCTATGCGTGAAATAGAAGTGAATAACGACTACTACGAGGAACCAACTGAGATTACACTAGAGTATTATGTCTTACAAAATAGTACGCCAGTACCAGTGTTCCAAACCACGGTACAGTTGAAGGGAAAAGATATAAACTCGACTATGAGAAGGGGACCCATGAAGTGTTATCATTGTAATGGATCTCATCAAGTAGCTGAGTGTCCTCTTAAAAATGTAGCTAATACTGGTCAAACTTAACCGATAACAGTGTAGACAAATGCCATGCCCACTCTTTCATGTGTTAAGTGTGGTGTTGATCATTTGATCAAGGACTGCCCATATCGTGCCAATGTCAATGCCTCTATATCGAACCATGCCACCATCATGACTATAAGTGTGCATCCTAGAAATATTACTCCAATAAATGTCCTGACATGCGCACAAACAAAATAGGTGGACCAAGGGAAAAACCCAAGAGGTATTACAACCTCTAAGATTGGGAGAATAAGAAGAGTGAAAAAGGTGGGCAAGGGCGACACCTTGGTTGTAATTCAGGATGGATCCGAGGAAGATACCATTGACACCAGTTCCACCCAATCAAAGGAAGGAGATGATCAAGTGTTGAGGCCAGATGAGAAGGTAAAAGAGAGACCAGCAACCCCCAAGGGTGTTGGATAATATCCAAATGATGAGGAGGAAATAAAAAAGATTGATGAAGCTAAGGCTCTTGTGGTAGAGGAGTGTCACCATGAAGCCAAATTGAGGGGCTAACATGGCTAGCAATACAATGCATCCACGAAATGAGATGTTAAAGGAAAGAAAATTAAATGTGCCTACTCCAATTCCAGAAGAGTCTGAGGAAGGGACTCATAGTGATTTGATGGAAAAGAATGTTTGTAGAGACAGATCAGGAATTGTCAAACCATTCATTCCCTAAGATTGAATATGAGACAAACATGTGGAAGGATCCCTCACTTGCTAGTGAACCTAGAGACATAGGGAGTCTCTCAGCAGTATTGTTTACAACTGTCAAAATCCCACTTGGACCATTGCTACGCAACACACGACATTGTGGAAAGATCTCAAGGATTGGGTAGAAGGGAGAATGAACCCAATGACCGTGAGACGGAGGAGACAACCAAACACCTCTGGTGGTAGGAAAAAACCAAAGACATGAGGAAAGGGGAGCACCTTGATTCATCCAAATACTTGTCAACCAATTGGGGAGGTATTATGAGAGTGATGATACAAACGCCACAATTCCAATCCATCATAACAGGTACCAAACACTTGCTATCCTAGACGGCGGTGCAGGTGTAAGCATTATCACCAAGCGATGTTGGGAAAATTGGAGTTAGAAAGAGCAGACCTAATCGTTAAAAAATGGCATATAAAACATCCTCAAGACCAATGGGGTTATTGAAAAACATTAGGCTTAAGGTCTTTTTGTTTCGTTACCATCATGCATTTGTTGTAATGGACTTTCTATGCTAACCAGATTCATATGATATTATCTTGGGCAGACCCTTCATAAGGGAAGCCAAGGCGGTGCATGATTGGGCATTAGACCAAGTGAACATCCGCCCGAAAGGATTCACAAATTATGAAGATCGATCTCCATACATGGAAGGCACACCCCATGGAAGGGAAATTGTTTAGGAATGATTCGGTCACTCACAATTGAACGAACCACATTCTTACAAGTCTGCCAACAACTAGTTAAATAACACTCATGGGAAGAGGAAGAGAACGAGATGTACGCATCACTTCCACCTCTCTGGACTTTATTTAGTGAAAACTAGATACATGTACTTGCCACCATAGATGTGTTGCATCCCAGAGAAACAAAGTATGTTGAATCAGGAACGATTCCACAACCTCAGTGCGCATGGTGGATGTAAAGCTCATGGAAGAGGAAACGGAGGATGAAGCCTCAAGCACAGAAGCACTTGAACCACATGGTCACAACAAATCTCTACGTCTCAAGAAGTGGCACAAACAAAAGAGGTATATTGCTCGACACAACGCTCTATTGCAAAGTAAACCCACAAACGCCCATGGCTAAGATATCTCGAGGTCACTAAGGTGCACGATGAGTTCTCTAAGAACTGGGGTGAGGAGTTGAGTAAGATAATCTTGGAATGAAAACAAGAGGAGAAAACTATGCTTCAAGAGCCTAATATGCCTAAACTCACTTAGGATGAAGAAAACAAAATAAGACTTTTGGTTGAAGCTGAGTGAGAGGCAAGGAAGGTGATGGCTCAGACAAAGGATAATGAGGACAACAAGCTAGATCTACTCTCAGTGCCAAACCATTTCAAAACCTACACCATTGATGAACAAAAAGTGGTCCAATTAACGGCCAAAAGAGTAGAGTAAAATGGCCAATCCATGTCTTATGATGGGCCAGCAAAATTTAAGGATGTAGACATTGCAGAGCTAGGGGAGGATCCCAAACTTGTCTACGTTGCTAATGATTTAACTGCTGTTGCTGAAGAAGAAGAACGCATTGCTCTCCTAAAAGAGTTCAAGGATTGTTTTACTTGGAAATATATGGAAATAAAAGGTGTACCACCTGAGGTGGTTCAACACACTCCCAATCATGGAATTATCAGGATCGTCTAGGCAAAAATCGTATCTGATGGATCCTAAATATGCAGCTTGTAAAGGAGAAAATTGATAAACTCGTAAGCTGCGGATTTCATCTATGAGATTGAGCACACAGATTGGCTAAATGAGAAAATTGATAAACTCGTAAGCTGCAGATTTTATCTATGAGATTGAGCACACAGATTGGCTATCACCAATCGTAATTGTGTCGAAAAATAATGGGAAGCTAAGAGTTTGTGTTGATCTCAAAAAGGTCAATGCAACTACTAGGAAGGACCACTAATACCAATTACCATATACAGAGCATGTATTAGAATGGGTAGCAAGTGAGGAAGCCTACAGCTTCTTAGGCTACAATCAAGTGTCCATTGCACCAAAAGACCAACACAAGATGGCCTTCAACACAATGTGGGGGTCCTATGCTTATAGGGTTATGCCTTTCGGCCTCACTAATGCACCAACAACTTTCCATTTGTGCATGGCCTTCAAGGACTACTTTTGCAAAGGTGTCTTGAGGTATTTATTGACAACCTTTGTGCACACTCACAATGGACGGAACATCTAGCTTGCTGCTTGAAGAAGGAGTTTAAGAGGTTTCGATTATATCGCATATTCTTTCGGCCTCACTAATGCACCAACAACTTTCCAACGATTGATGTGCATGGCCTTCAAGGACTACTTTTGCAAAGGTGTCTTGAGGTATTTATTGACAACCTTTGTCCACACTCACAATGGACGGAACATCTAGCTTGCTGCTTGAAGAAGGAGTTTAAGAGGTTTCGATTATATCGCATATCCTTAAACCCTTTAAATGTCAATTTTGGGTCAAACACGGTGTTCTTTTAGGGCACATTTCCTCTAAGAATGGTATTTCCACTTATGAGGGCAAGGCAAGATCTTAGAATTACCCCCACCAACAAACTACAAGGGTGTGCAGCAGTTTATGGGACACGTTGGGTATTATTGACGATTCATTATATTCTATACTAAAATTGCCAGGCCATTGTATAGACTACTCATCGTCTTTGAATGGACTGAAGAATGCCAAGAAGCATATGACAAGTTGAAGAAAGCACAAGCTAGTGCATCAATTTTGAGACCACCCAACTAGGACCTTATATTCCATGTACACATTGATGCATCGAATTTTGCTATAAGATGCGTATTGGCACAACTTGGGGAATTCAAATTAGATTACCCAGCTTGCTTTGCCATTCGAAAACTAAATGGTTGTAGAAATAAACTACACCACAATTGAGCATGAAGGGTTGGCCATGGTTTATGCTATTAAGAAATACAGACATTACTTGTTGGCCAACAAATTTATATTCTTTGTTACTCATTAGGCCTTACTATATCTAGTGAAATATGCCATGCACCACAAGGAGAATCACACGATGATTGCTTTTACTCTTGGAATTTGACTTTACAATAGGTAAGAAAAGGAACACATGTTTTAGCAGACCATATGTCTAGAATTCCAAACGGAGAACCTGCAACTTGCATTGACGATAACCTCCCATATGAATGTTTGTTCAAAATTGATATGGTGCCTGAGTGGAGCGAGGAAACGTTCGAGTACCTAACTCATGGTTTTCCACAAGATCCTCCCTCGAACAAGGATAAGATGTGTCGACTTATTTAGCTGGCCACACTATATCAATTAATTGCGGAAGAACTATACAAGCTAGGCAAAGAGGATATCCTCAAGAGGTGTGTGCAAGAAGATTAGTTCGTTCACGGTATTAGAAGAAGCACGCTCGGTAATAGCCGAAGGACATTTTGCTGGAGAAGTTACCGCTCCTATAAAGTACTTCAAGTAGGGCTATTGTGGCCTACGTTATTCAGAGACGCTATAGAATTTGTGAAAAGATGCGAGGAATGTCAATGATTTGCTATTCCGCAACAATAACAACAGAAGGATAGAAAGCCACTTACCCCTGTAATTGTAAGAGAACCCTTTGAGAAATGGAATATTGATTTTGTTGGACCCATATTAGTCTAGCAGCGCATCCGTCACACAAGCTTGTTATGTGATCATCGTGGCCACATATTATTTCACCAAAAGGCAAGAGCCTCTAAAAAAGCTGATGCTCGAACTACGGCCAAGTTCTTGTATGAACAAATCATTTCCAGATTTGGCTGCCCACCACTTGAATTAGTCAGTGAATAGGGTTCACATTTCATCAATGAGGTGATTGAACATTTACTAATGGGAATCCTTGTAATCCATCAAAAATCATCACCTTATTATCCAGAGGCGAATGACCAAGCTGAGAGAACTAACAAGATTTTATGTGTTATCTCAACCAAGACCTTAGAGTCCAGTCAAACTTATTGGGAACACAAGCTAACTACAACACTATGGGCCTATCATACGTCGTATAAGGTAGCAACGGGATACAATCCCTTTCGACTAACTTATGGTATTGATGCAGTAATGCCTATGGAATTCTTAGTTCCAAGCCTGCGCATTGTGGTACAAGAAAGGCTTACACAAAATGCATTAGCCGAGAGGTTGATTAACTTAGAAAAACTTGATGAAACTAGGATTATTGCATCGCATGGGCTTATGGTCTAGAAATTACGGAGAAAACATTGGTTTGACCATAACCTAAAACACAAAGAACTTGAAAAGGGGGACCTTGTCCTTGTGTATGGTGTTGGAAGCACCAAGAAAAAGAAATTGAAATACAGAGGGTTAGGACTTTTTAGAGTGTCTTAAATCACCCCTCAAGGGTTAGTCTGAATCAAAACCATCGATGGGGTGGAAATGGACGGGTATATCAATGGGAAAAATACTATGGACCCCTGACCCAGGAAATGCTCACACAAGAGCATCTTCTAAAACAAAAGAAGGAGCTAGCAAAGGAAAAAATTAGACAAGCTCAGGAGGAAGCCAAGGCAAGGGAAGCCAAAACATAGGGTTAGGACCTTTTAGAGTGTCCGAAATCACCCCTCACGGGTCAGTCTAAATCAAAACCATCGATGGGGTGGAAATGGAGAGGTATATTAACAGAAGCAAGCTAAAAAAATATTATGAACCCTTGACCCAGGAAATGCTCACACGAGAGCATCTTCTGAAACAAAAGAAAGAGCTAGCAAAGGAAAAAACCAGACAAGCTCAGGAGGAAGCCAAGGTAAGGGGAAGCCAAAACAAAACAGAGACTCCAAGGAAGAATGCTACATGTAAACATGGCTTCACTCACCTTGCTTGAAGAGGATGACCTAAATATTGAGCCTACATGCCTCAATGTACATGTATCTACAAAGGGTAGTCAAACAAAGAGCATTGCATTGATTGAAATAGGGTCAAGTCATAACTTGATTTCCTCTGAAACATGGGTAGCTCTAAACAAACCTAACCTAGAAGCAAGTAATGCCCACGTTCGTAGTGTGCATCTATTAGTTACGCAAACAATGGGATTTTTGAATGTTAACATCTCCATCAAAAATAATCCCTTGGTTGGGAAGGTATTTTTTTACACCTGCAGAGCAGGCACAATGGAAGAGGAGATGATTCTAGGACAACCCTAGATTTACGTAAGTAACTGTAACATCCAATGGGAAAGACAGACAATACAACTCAACAATGGCAATGACACCATGAAGATCCCATTATGGATTCCCTTGAATAAGGAAAAGCAAGCAATTACATACAACATGGATCTGCCAATGCCAAGCAAAACAAAGGAATCCACAAAACAGGTGTCCTTCTCCAACCAGCATCATCACTCAAGAGGACCACAACAAAAGCACTATATGTATCCAATACAACAACAATGGGTTTCCAAATCCCAGCTTGAAGCCCAAGGATACTACTATGATAATGACAAAACCTCATGGGTGTCAGGGCAGAGAAACAAAGCTCCATGCAAGAGCCGCGAGATTCAAGCCAAGGAAAGAAAGCAGCAACCCAATCACGGCCGAACATGACTCAGACCTCAAAAGAGGTGGGTAAGGAAAGACTTACTAGCAATGCAAGGCTACTATCAAGGAACGGCAAAAGTATGGGTACCAAAGGACAACACAAGATCCAATGTGGCGTTTACCTCCAAAATAATAGAAGAAATCCATAGGCACAAGCAAAATCAAAGCCCAAATATTTCAAGTGTCAAGACAGCACCAAAATTCGTCTGGAGGAAGAAAGCCAATCACCCAAGTAAACAAGGGAGTGCAACACCACCAATGTCACTCCAAAAAGATCAAGTAGAACCAAATTCTTGAAAATGAAGTGAACCCACATGCACAAGTCACACAACAAATTCATGAAGATTCGGTAGATGTACTTCTCCACTAGGTGGAAGGGAAACCAAGGAGTTCTCACATAGAACTAAAGCATCTACAACAACACTACCCACAAGCTCCAAAGTACCAATGTGGTTCCCATGGCAATAAGAAACAAGGAGGGCTACAAAAAGTACCTAGATACCAGGTTAATCACTTCAATTGTTAACATGTACAAGGTAAATGGTTAAGCATTCATGCTGATGCCTATCCCATTTCATGCTGTGAAACAAGTTCATACATTTCACATGCTCAGTTCTACTCCTCTAAATGCATATTCCTTGCTATGGAATGCCTGAGCATATAGGACTCCCTATGGTATCAACAATCGCGAAAATATTTTAGGGCTATTTCACATCATGAAATGCTTCAAGGCTATTTCACGTCATGAAATGCTTCAGGTTTGTTTCACATCGTGAAATGCTTCAGACCTGTTTCATGTCATGAAACGGTCAAAAAATCCGGCGAATCGTCTCTGGCCACATGGCATGCCCAATTAAGGCGGGCGCCGGGCCGACGGGGTTAGAGCATAAATATGTTGATTTTCCTCTTTCATGCACTTTTTCTCACCATCATCTTATTCGCTGATCTTCTTCTCCTGTGATCTTTGCTCGTCGTCTGCTCTCCGCCATCCTAGCTTTTTGCCATGATCCATTCTCAGGTAGGAGCTCTACGCTCTCTTTATGTGTGCTTCCTTACAATTCTCAATTGAAAAACCTCGATAATGCCTGCACAATATGTTTTCCAATAATACCATGCTTGTATTGGTTTCTTTCTTTTCCTTTTCTATCTTTTTTTTTCCATCTCCCCTTGCTCAGACACATGCTACTACCTTCAACTTGATAAAAAATTACACAACGTGAAACAATAGTCTATTGTTTCACGACTTCAAAATCAAGCCCTTGCACTCTCATGAACCATCTTCTCATTATCTCATGAAATCGCCTACTAACTCAAAATCACTGATTAAAAAATTACTAACTTTCCACCATCACAAACTTTCACACTGTGAAACAACAGATTACTGTTTCACGGAATAATTCTTTCACGATTTAATAGTTCACGTAATAAGTCTTTCACGATTTAACAATTCATGCTGTGAACAACATTTTGCTGTTTCCACGGCGGCCAAACCGATTCACACATTAACTTTTTCACGCTTTAACATTTCATGCCATGAACAACATTTTGTTGTTTCACAGGATCACTTTTTCATGCAATAAAGTTTCACGGACTAACACCTTCACGACGTAAACAAGCATTCTGCTAGTTCATGAAATAACAACTTCACGACGTGAACTTGCTTCTCCTAGTTCATGAACTAACTTCTAAGTCATGTACATCTTCTAATTCACCACATCACAACACTATCCATGTTGCTCACCATACTGACACTCTTCCCATCATGCACAAAGAGCTCCTACCAGTCAGCGGGACCGATGATCTCTTGCTAATATTGCAAATGGCTACCACCAAGGACTTTGACTCGGAGTTCTAAGGAACCCTAGTCGTGACTCAAGCCAGCACCATACGATCACTAGCCGTGAAGAAAAAGAGAGGACCACGGGGCAACAAACTAACTTATTTGGGGCCTTATGCCAAGGATCTCAATGGTGCCATGCTCCAAGAAGCCATCCAAAATGAACAAGGCAAGATTCTCTTTCAGTACCATAGCCCAAAGTGCTTGAAGATCCTGGAAGATACAGATGAGCTGGAAAAGGTGGGGCTAGACAAAATGGCAGAGATACTCCCTCGCACGTTCAATCAATCCCTATGTGCGGAATTTCTAAAGTCCTTGTTGTTGTTTTTATTTCTCCTAGTTGGAGAGGCCTCTTGTAGTTTCAATAATAAGGACATAGAAAGTAGAGAGAGCGAGCAAGGACCAAAACAAGTTCGTAAGTGAGAAAGGAAAATGAGCCATGTTATATTTGTTTTATTTTTATTGTTTGGCTCTATAACAATTTTCTATGCTCCAAATCCAACACTAGAAGTGCTTTATTTATATGGGAGGATGGCACATTCCCATTGGTGGATTATAAATTTAAGGGAAGACTTGAAACCATACCTTGTGTATCAACTTTTTTTTCCACACATATAAATAACAAGTATGGGCATAGTAAAAAAGATAACAATCATGAATTATTTATAGTGATTAATATTTTCATGTTCTAACTTACATATACATAACAAGTATGGGTGTAGTAAAAAAGATAACAATCATGAACAATTTATAATGATTAACATGTTCATGTCCTAGCTTACTTTACAAGTTGTGCGATTCTCAGAAACTACTACTCTCAAAATTTAACCAGGTGCACTATGATGCCTTGTTCTTTCACCACATTTGGAGAAACAAACAAAGATGATTTTTAAAATTGTTTGATAAATACAAATCGAATAAAAATACTAACCACTATGCATTCATGTCATGTGGAAGATCCACAACAATCCCAAATACCCAAGAAACCAAGTGCCAAATATACACGCATACCAGGTTATAGATGTGTTTTCGATACCAACATTATTAAAAAGTAATCATCCACTCTAAAAATATCAAAGATTTCAATTTATGTCACTTTGAATCTCGAAAGTATTTTGCATCCACAAATGGCTTCACAATCCAAGCACAATAGTTATAAATGCATTTGTAAAAGATTTTCTTTCAAAAGATGAAAATTACACTATGCCAAATTTGATTTTTACCGTTTTGGCCAATTTTAAATTGAACGTGAGTTTTGAGTTTTCTTTTAATAAATTTATCGCAAAAAAAGACATCTATTACAAACATGCTTTCACACTGGACATATAATCAAATCATCACAAACTACTACTCTCAAAATTTAACCAGATGCACTATGATGCATAAAAAATCTAAAAATTTAATCATATAAAATGTTTGAAAAGTTAAGTACATATGTGATGTGGTATGTAGATATAAAGAAACAAACCAAGAGCACAAACTACTTATAAGTCAAACAAAGCTATAAGTTAAAATATTACTACATGAAGAGAACATAATTGATATAGAACTAAAAAATGTATACACAGACAATTTACAAATAAATAGATTATTGAAAATGAACTTGATTTCAATTTATGCCACTTTGAATCTTGAAAGTACTTTACATTAACAAATTGCTTCAATCCATCACTTGCAACATAACCGCTACTAGCCCACACTAGTTGTAAATGCCTATTTAAAAATATTCCTTTCAAAGATGAAAAATATACCATGCTAAAAATATTTTGGCCAATTTGACTAATTTCAATTTGAACAAGCATTTTTAGTTTTAAAAATTCATCACAGGAAAAGCGTATATTGGATACATAATCAAATCATCATATATTTGCTCTCTCTAAAAGAATATGTGTATATAGCAAAAAATGTGTTAATTATTTCATAACATAAGACTTAACTTCCATATTGTTCAAGCTGTAAGAGAGAAGTATTCAAAAAAAAGTGCATATCATAATTAGATCAAGCTACTACTTTTACATCATAAATGATATTATGTAGCTTGCACTTAAAGAGTGTAAATCTTTTCTTACTTTAAACTAAAACATAAAAGAAATGTATTGACATAGAAAATGTTTGAAAAGTTAGGTACATACTTCATGTGGCATATATATAAAGCAAACAAGTCAAGAGCACAACCTATCTATAGGCTGAATCAAAACAAAGCCAGAAGCTAAAACATCTAATACTCTAGAATTTGATTCTCTACACCATCTTCAATTCTAGGATTTTGATGTCTAGAAACAAAAGGTGAGAACATCATCTGTACTAGTTTTTGCTTATACATAAATTAATGAATTTTGTAGTACTAATATGATGATGATAAAATGAGGTTGAAGGAGGGAGAAAGAGTATACTAAAAATGAACTAGGAATCCAAACTAATTCTATAAATATTACACACAATACAAAGCATAGTGACTCATTATATGGAGGCTCAGCAAAATTGATTAAATTAATCGTGCCATCTAGCTGCTTTTAATACAACCATACAAATATCATTTTGTTGTTTCCAACCCCACTTGAGATCAACAATTTGTTACTCAAACATTTTATTGTCACCTCTCCTAAAATATGGAATGACTCAACTCATGTCTTTCCTTGAAAAGGAGTGCTCACAACTAGTTTCAACTAAATACAACATAAAGATTAGTCTGTTGGATAATAAGAGATGAAAGTATAATCCCAACATCAACATAAGGGTGAGTGAGGGATGTCAATGAAGGAAATGTTTATGTCGATCCATATGCCAGGGAAGAATCAAATATTGAAGGTGTCTCCTCCTCAGGGCCTTCTATCATGGATTTTGATGTTGATGGCATATAAACATTTTTGGGGTGTGAGTCTCATGATGAGATCATACACCATTCTCTCTATCTCACTCTAAACTACTCAATTTGTCCTTTTTCTTATGCCTTTGTGTTTATGGTTATGCTCAATCACGCAGTGATGAACTATCACATCGACAAGTGTATTTTCCATTATTACTTCTCACTTTTTTTAAGGATCCATATAAACTTGGCCACATGTATGATCATCCATTTGCTCTTGATTTTAAACATCAGTGCTCACAAGGTTGATACAGGTATCATCATCTTATAAGCAATCAAACACTTGATCAAGCCTAAACAAATGCATGTGGACATGAAAGATAATGTGTCTTTGTGCGTGTTTACATCGTCACCACACCAATTCACCCCACTTGTGTGTGTCTTTACAAGAATTCACTAGACTTGTGTGTAGTCATAACTAGCTTTTACAAGAGATAGGCTACCCAGGTGAACAAACTTAATGCTTTGGGTTTGTGTGTGTGTGTGTGTGTGTGTGTGTGTGTGTGTGTGCGTGCCTCTCTTTTTTCTACATGTGTGGGCATGGATCTCTAGAGGCTTGTAGTTTAGGATTACTTAACACCACTTAAAAAATCTATGGTTTTAAGTCCTATATATATAATCCAGAGAAAGAATCCATAGGAGTTGAAGTGAGGGAGGGAGTGAGCACCATCTTGTTCTTTGCTCTCTGATGTTGCCTCTCTAGATGTGCATGCTCATTGATGAAGATGGTGTTGAGCTACTTGCTGGGGCAGTTCGAGCTGTCGCTCGCGAGCTTGCTGTGGCGCGCATCGGAGCTGCTGCTTATTGTAGCCTTGTGGGCTCCTTTTGTGGAGGTGGAAGAGTTGCTATTTTTCTCTCCCTCTTCACTCCTGAAACCTAGACTCTACTGATGGGCTATTGATATGTGCCCACTCCTCCTTTCACATAATTCCCTCCATCTCTTCCTTTGCCAAAGATTTCTACCACTTTCTAGCATAAGTTCCACTTGATCATGTTTTTGCCATACAACAGGCATAAACTACATCATTCCATGCCTCCCTTAAGCACCATTTCATGCCTCCCTCAAGCCATATCCTTCATGCATAGCAGTAACTTTCTATTTTCAAAAAACTAGCCACGCTTATGCACATTCATATTAGATCAAAACTCTCTTTGCATAAAAGAACTATAATCCATATAATAATTTGTTGCACCATTGCATAAGATCACTAAATGAAATTTTGTAATAGACAATTAAACCTCCCTGTTAGTATGCTAGTGTTGGTGTAGCCAGTGATCTCCTCCAAATGCTTTCATCACTACCGATGCAAAACACATTTGAACTATCCAAACTGCTACACTATTTCTAGCATACACCAGTCTAATCACAGCTAAACTGATATCATAGTAATAATGTGGATGGAGCAAGGAGAAAGAGAGAGTGCACCAAAAAAGAATCAAGACACCAAACTAAAACCTATTCATATCTTACACAACACAAAGGATAGTGCCTCGTTATATAGAGACTAACTTGGCAATCTAGGATAACCAAAATGATTATATGATTCATCACTATGGACCTCTCCCCCTAATAAAAAATTAATGAATGACTATGATAAAGCCTTCAATCTAAGAAACCATACCACACAACTGTTAATTTCTTACTTTCAACACTAGTTGTAGATGATAAACTTCGTATTATTGAAATGTCCATATGTTAGTGATCATAGTTATTTTACCATATCAATGTTTCAAGACCATGAATCTCTTTTTTGAATGCATACCCAATTGAAGTTGATTATCTAATGCTCTGAAAACAAACAAATCTCCACGAGTGCATGGTAGTCAAGCTCATTGAAGTTTTGTATCATTCTAGTGACATCTCAATACATAAAGGGCTTCTCATCATTAATTGATCTAGTCGTACAAATGTGCAATCCCATTTAAAAACCACATCAAGCATCTTATTAGCATCACCATAGTCACCTTGAACAACCCTGGCTTCATGGAGTCAGCTAGATAAATACAGGTCTTCAACTCATCATCTTGGTCAAAAAAACTTTGCCAGAGGAGCAAGCACATCTCTACTAGCTTGACCCTCTCGAGGTGATACAAAATTCTTGGGGCAAGTAATTTCTTCGATCCATTATTTAATCCCATTAAATCTAAATAACAAATGTAACACCTTGCTAAGGACCTTTACAAGCACTTACCCAATGCTTAAATGATAGGAAGAACTTACTTAGAGCCTCATGAATTTGACTTGGATATTGTTTCCTCACTTCTTTTCAAGTGCTCGAATTTGGCCTTATGATCATGACTTATAGGATCTTTATGAACACTATGACTACGAACAACCATATTTATATCCACATGAGATACTAAAAAATAAATACTTACTAGCTTAATTTTTGTTCCATCTCTTTCATTGAAATCTCCTTTGATATTACTTTAGGCATAGATATCGATGCTTTGTGATTGCTTTGGCAACACCAAGAAAAACCCCAAGCCGATTGCAAAAAACCAAGATGTATAGGCAAGCATTGTCAAGGTCAAAGAAGAAAGACGTGAAGGAAGAGGTGAAAGATAAGGTAAAGAGAGACTTGCAAGAGATGGGTTGTAACATACAAGTGCTAGAAAAGAAATCAATGAAGGAATCAAAATGCGAGTCCGAGGATTACCAAATGAATGGTGGAATTTTGGGATTAATACATGGGAGATTTGGCATCTCTCAACTCTAGCAATCCAATGAAAAGGATGAGCAATAATAATTAGCAACCATGTGTCTCACAACTCCAACAATGCAACTAGGTACCATGGTATGGAGGATTGTTCCCCCCAACACAATTGAAGCCAAAAGGGACCAAGCTTTCTAAAGTTCAAGCACAACACACACATTGGGCAATTTTTCATGATGGAGACTCTCATTCAAGATTTTGCAACCCAAAATAAGCTGCACTCACACACACACGCTCTCTCTCTCTCTCTCTCTCTCCCCCGAGCATGCAAGGGACTACTAGGTGAGAAGCCCAGACAAAGCAAGCCCAGCTAAGAAGTGCGCGAAGCAGACACAAGCAAGACAACAATGGGCACACGGCTTAGACCTAGGCGAAGGGTTTTGCAAAGAGCCACGATCCTTCTTTTTTCTTGGGCAGATGCCTACAACAGCTAATGTTGGGCAATGGCTTACTCATTCAATGGTATATGTTGTTAACTTAGTCTCACTAACATCCGAGGATCCCCAATTAGCATCGATGTAAATGTTGCGTCTCTTAGTGGCATAGTAGAAGAACATGACTTTCTTTTTGCTTTTTTTTTATATTTCTTTTCTCCAAGGCCAAAGAGATGGCATAAGACTTCATGGTCTTCATTTAGGTATTTGGTCTCAAAGACCATCTTGGCCTGCCTTCCTACACATTAATAGAACTCTCTGTCTCTCTCTCTCTCTCTCTCTCTCTCTCTCTTCACATGTGCACGCACAAGAGCTGTCACAAAAAGAGTTGAGCTCGTGTTACGCCCTTGACACAAGCCACCAATAGGTCAACCCTCATCACACCAAGAGTTATTCTAAAATTGCGCATCTCTCAGCATATTGCAACTTGCTTCCATGGTTAAACACACAAGTGGTTACAACTCGGGAATAAATCAAGTAAGAACAAGACAAAAACAAACACAAGTCACTTGATTGTGTGCTCAACACAACATTTTTGAGTTGTTACATATACCCCAAGAAATAGGCTTACAAATTATGGACTAATGTAAGGAAGAATCTTGGCTTAATTTTGGTTATCCTTCATCATGATTTGTGGGCTTGTCAAGAAACTCTTTAACATATGAATAGCATGACATTTACTTCATGTAGCAAAAAAAGAGACTTGTGGACGTGTGTATGCATTTATTGCTCCTAAGCATGCAAATGGAAATAAATGTTTGCTGCAAAAAATGTAACCTTTTGAGACATGGAGCCATTGTGTTTTCACATGTTCATCCTATTAAGAACTCTGGTCTAATCCAAGAACTTCAACCCCGCACAGAGAGAGCGTCATAGCCTTGTGAGATGTTTTAAGCTGCTTTAAGCACTTACCAACAATAAAATATTCCTAAACATGGAAAGCTATGAGAGGTTCTCAATGCAACCTCTCATAACCCTCACTAAAATAATTATGGCATACAGAATAGTTCCAAAACAGAATCACAAATGACTAGTATTCCTTGTGGTTAAAGCCCCAAACAAAAGCTCAATACTACCCCTTGAACCTGCCCGCACCATTTGACCCCCATAGTTGGCAAACCGTATACATATGTTTTGGATATTTCCATTATAAAACAAAGTAAAACCCACAAGTACAACTCTGCAGCAGATATTAGAGCCACAATATTTTCTTGCATTGGTGTGCACACCACATGCTACTCTATCTTCAATGTTCTCATGACATGATAAAGCAAAGGTATCAAAGCCATTACAATCCTAGATTCTTTTATACAACTGCACAAGCAAGGCATGCTATGGAGTTAGAACTTTAAATTTGGACATATGTCAAAGAAGTCAATAAATTCTTCAAAAACAACAAAGCATTTGTGCCATCCTAACAACGCCTCTGCCTTTGTAAAAATGGATAGATCATCAGAACGGTTATTTTCAAGCTTATCTAAATTTGTACTAGAAATGGCAGAACCAATGTTTCAAAATCACACTGCAACAAAAGGCGTCCCATCAGAGCACCTGTTTGAGACTCAAGACACTAGCATCACTACCTCTGCAAATATAAGCATCCCACATCCTTTAAAATGGCAGTGTCAGCACTGCAATGTCATCCCACAACCTTTGCCAAAGGCAGCAAGTCCATCTCAGCTACTACGGATCATTCCAAAACAAAGGGTATGCACATAAAATGGAGGTGTCAGCACTACAAAGTTTCTGAATTCAAACCCTGTTCAGATGCAACCAACTCCCAGTAAAGCATGCAGCATCGGTAGGCCACTGGACTACGACAATTAAAATGCAGTGGACAGCTGCTTCATTAACAAACGGACAAAGCTTTCTAAAATCTATCATATAATATATGGAGAATAATACCAACTGGTAATAGTCCGCCTCTCAACTGGCAGGACTGAGCTCAATTTGTAGTGGCCCCATGTTATTAGGCTCTCTGCAATGTGACTTCCGTGTCCATGCTGCCCGCAATTCTACAAAACCAGGGTGAAAATTGGCATCTGCAGCAGGGCCACTCAGCGTTGTACATATGTTTTGAACTCAATAGAGTGCCACCATCTCATATGCAAGATGCGCCCAGTGCCCCCTCTTGTGAACGAGGTCCTAACAAATAATAGGTTGCTTCTCGTGATGAACTTTTGCAAATGCCAAAACTTTTGGTTCTCAGATAACAAAATCAAAAGCCAAAACATCCTGCGAATCTTGCTCTTAGTCACAACTTCCACCAATTAAAATAGAAAATGACCTAATCAGATCACAATTCCTGCCAAAACTTGCATGTTTCTACGAGATGTTTCATACATCCAAGCCAACCGAAGTTTTTAAAACCAAATTAAACCTGTCCTCCATATCTTTACAAAATTAACCTGCTCCATTTTAGAAATAGCAAAATGAAGAACACAACCAGTAAAGTCAAGACCCATAGTTTCCTCATGTATTTACCGATATGGCCAAAGTTGCAGCTTTTGTGGTCAAGATGATGTCACAGAAGCTTGAAAGTGAAGAAACTATGGCCGGCTGCTTGGGTTTTCACCAGCATTTCATGATCTTCCAAGCCACGAAGCTTCCGACTACATATTGCACTCAGATCCTTCTTGGGTAGTATAAAATAGAATTATGAGTCACCTCTTCTAGTTTTGCGCTCACCTGCCCTCGAGTCGAAAGCCTACCTTTAATTGAGACAGCAACTCAACCACTTTGTATGGACACTCAAAGATGCAGGTGCACAGAAAGTGTGAGAAAACTGCCTGCAAACCACCTCATTCGGAAAGTCACATGTTTTCAATTCTACCTCAAACTATGGTACAACCTCTTCATTGCATAAAAGTTCAGGATAAACCAGTGCTCTGGGAAGTATCAACAGCCAGCTCCTACACCACTTGATAACTGTCCACAACGAGCTCACTTTTTCCACTGTACTTCAAGTTACCCCCTCCATTTGAAGGAAGAACGGCTGCAACCTGATGACATAACTTCAAATTATAGGAGATTCCTTGCCAAAAAATGGGTAAAACCCACACTTACACACTGTACATCAAAAACTTGCACCATCTTTAGGGGTATAGACCACCTGTATACCTTGATGTCACAGAAAATCTTTGATGCAGAGAATTTTGCATCAATAGGGAAGAAAGCTGAAGGATCTGCAGCCGGTACAACAAATTCCATCGATCCACTACAAAAAAACACGAAGAGAACCAGTAATGTGAAGTGGAAGACAGACGACCAGAGGCTCACAGTTTTGTCAAGGTAAAGAGTGCATGCTGGTCGAATCCAATATTACAGCCATAAGATCAATACATAAAGTAGAAGATCCCCCATTGATCAACTCACCTTCTATTTGTATCATCTATCAAAACTATGGACCATTCCAAGGTAGACTTTCTTGGATCATACCTGCAATGATCAATCGGATGAGTCTATGGTCACTTGGTATGATGCCGGGCTCGCAGATTTACACAGCAGGTAGTAAAACACGTGGTTAAATAGCAAGGCAACAGAAGATAATCACCTCCAGTCCCCATCGATCTGATTGACAACTGGTGGGTCTCGTAATGCTGGTAAGGGTATGCTCACGACAACATTTTGCAGCTCAAAAGTTTTCGATGCTTCATACTCTATATTGACATAAGCCTCCTTCCCCGATATCGAAGGCCAACAATTAACTGAAAAATAAAAAAGAATACTAAACATCAAATTTCAATGCATACGTACACACATGCATACCCATACATACATACATATCGTAAGACTACCGATGCAATAAAAGTGTGAACAGAGAAAGATGCACAGCAGAAGTCTCGAAGAACACACAATCATTCACAAAAAATCATACTCTAAACATGAATTAATGCAATTAATAAATGTACAACTGAATGTTCTGAAGTCCAAAGGCTGATCAACACTGCTGATATCAGCCCAAATTGCAAATAACCCCTGCTGGTTGGATGCAAACGCTGGCTGCAGATCCTTTTTCCCTGTGCTTCCAATCACCTGTGTGGACTGCTTGCTGAAGAGGTTAAGGTGCAGAGTACAACGATGATTATGAGGGGGGACTATGACATCTTTAAATAGGGCCCCATAGAATTGGTTGGCTGCCTAACAGGTGCCCAGCCTGCCTGTTCAGACCTGTCTAGCCTGGAGACTGTCAGAATATGCAGCGGAGATGACGACCAAATCTGGGAACACAAGAGCAAAAACGCAGGCAGAAAAACAGCACAAGAGAGAGAGAGATGTAGGCGTGTAACTCTGCTCTATATACACAAGAAGATCCCGAGGAATGATACAAATGAGGTATGGGGGCTGAGGACCTATATATACCTCCCTAGAGGGCAGTCGGCCAGCATAAGGAAAAGCCCACGACTGATAAAAAGGTCCACGACTGCATAAATGCAGTCGGCCAGCAATCTGGTGCCCACGACTGATGAAAACCAGTCGGCCAGCAGCAAGAGTGTCCACGACTGATAAACATCCAGTCGGCCAGCACTGTACTGCTCTTGGCACCCTCTGGCAGCCCTCCCAAGCCTCAGAAAAAATGGGAAAAATAGGGGAAAAATGCAGAGTGGGGAAAAATGGGAGAACACCTCATAAGGGCGGGCACACCCACAACAAAGGCCCTGGTGTATAAAACTAGACAGGAGATGACTTCTAACACCCCCTCTCAGCTCCTGGCTGTGTAACCAACCACTGGGAGCTAGGGTGCCGCCTGAGCAAGTCCTGAGAGAGCGACTTCGTGAAGAGGTCCACCGTACTGTCCTCCGTCGAACAGAACTCCAGCAAGATGTCATCAGCAACAATCTGTTCACGAACAAAGTGCCTCTGGATGACCAAGGGTTCCTCCAGTGGAAGCCCAAACTTGCAATGTAACCTCCTCCTGCTCCGTAAAACTGCTCCTGGGGCATAAGTAGATCTCCTCGTGTCCGGATCTCCTCCCCAAACCGAGTCACTCCAAACGTGGAGTCGGACTCCAACCAACAATCCCCCTCCTGTGTACAAGAGTACATGATCCTTCGCATGCCGCAGAAACCACAGGAAACGCAATCCTGCCTCCCAAAGAGACATCTGCAACCATGAGCTCAACTGCCTCATCAGGAAGCTCCCGTCCAATCTGGTGTCCATCAACCAGATCAATGAACCATACAGTTTCTGAGTCACAGAGACATCACATTACTCACAAGGATCAACACCTGTTACGGTAAGTCCTGGAAACCTGATGAAAACTCTCAACCACCCTCTTTGAATCCGGAACCACAAAGCCTGGAGAAACCACCTCCTTCTGCAAGTAATCACCTGTCACCTGCCTGGCTTTCCGAAAGGTCCCCGTGGAAAGAACATCCTCAACTACTGGAAGTTCTATGTCCCGAACACGACGAGATATCAGAGCATAAGTGACATGTTCAGCTTCCTCTGACTCACGAACACAAGAACTACCAACATCAGTACTGGAAAGTTCCTGCCAACTGCTGCCATCTACTGGTAAGCTATCCACCACATGGTCTCGGAAAGCTCGTACCTGCAGCGTATCCACACTTGAGTAGCCATTACCAGACTGCCACTCATCACAATCCTGAGGACCTGGGAGAGGGAGTGCTAAAAGCCTGTAAACTCCATTCTCCACTCCGCCTTCCCAAACCACTTGGCCTGTTGCTTTGTCCCGGAGAGCAACAAAATGCTCATCAAACTCCACCCGTACGCCAGTCTTGCAAACCTGATACACTGACAACAGATGAAAACCAAGTGCTGGAACATACAACGCCTGGGAGGAATGCTTCCCCCCTCTGCCATCGGGAACTATCTCCATCCTGCCCTCACTGTGAACTGGGATAGTGGACGTATCCCCAGTAAGAATATGACCAGAACACCTGCAGAGATCCTGTAGGCCGGAACGGGAAGGAGTCATGTGCCTGGAAGCACCACTATCGAGAATCCACCCCCGAGTATCCGTTGCGGAGAGTCCTCCAATCTCCTCCCTGCCTGAAGAAAATGAAACATCGGTGTCCACCACCTCCAGGTGCACAAAAGCCGGAGTCTTCATGATTGCTGCTGAGGAGTCTTCACCCTTCTCGGTCTTCCGCTTGGGACACTGCCTCCAGTAGTGGCCTTTCTCACCACAATCATTACAGGTCCTCTCTGCCTTCAGTTTCTCGCAGTCAGCGTCGGACTTCTTCTCACAAGACTTCTCCGATGAAGCCTTCCCTTTGCCCGAGTTACGGCCTTTCGACCGTTGGCCAGTTAAGGCCTCCGAACCTCCACCCTGAGGAGGGTTCGTGAATCGTTCCTCCTGGTCCAGGACCATGGGCACAAGCTCCTCCCACGTGATGGTGCTCAGCCTGCCACTGGTAATCAAAGACGAGTAAAATGCTGAGTACGAAGAGGGCAAGTGTGACAGCAACGTTATGGCCATGTCCTCTGAAGATATCTCCTTCCCAGCTTGAAGAACTTCCTGCTGAAGAGCCTGCAGCTTGTTAATATGCTCCCACATCGTCGACGACTTTGCAGGGCTCATAACCCGCATCTGTACTTCCAAGGAAATTCTCTTCATGGGCGATACCCTGTTGTAAAGTGAGGCCAAATGCTGCCATATACCTCTGGCCAGCGTCATATGCTTTACATGATTGATTACCTGTGGTGTGCAGTTGAGGAAAATAAACGAACGGACCCTGGCGTTGACACGATCCCACATTTGTGTCTGGACCTCCCAGTCCTTTCGGGTTGACGGTAACTCCCCTTCCTCTACTTCCGGCCGTAGAACACCAACAACGACGAAATCGACGAGATCGTAGGACTCCAAAACGGATTCCATCATCACTGTTGGGTTTTATGCTGTGTATGCACCCAGAGGAGTGCTAGTGATCATCAGTAGATTATTGGGGCACTTTTTACTTCAGTTAGTGGAGGTTTTTTCCCCCAGTTTAGCTCAGTTTCACTTATATGCAGTTTATAAGTGTTTTGGTCCACCCGGCACATTTATGGCCAGACATGCGAACACTTATCTTTAGGGTCACTATCATGTGGCTATTGTACTTCACTTTTTTATCAATCAAGTATACTGAAGTCGTGTTCTCTCTGTGTGTTGGTTTCCACGCCTGTTTGTACCTTCTGTAAACCCTAACCCTAACACCCATTCCCTTCATTTGGTATCAGAGCATTGAAGCTCTGCCTTGCACTGCCCGTACAGCAGCTTCAGAACCTGCCGCCAGTACTTCTGAGCGCCGTACACCTGTGCGCTTGCTGCCCGTACACCCAGTCTGCGCCGCCTGCATCGCCTTCAGTTACTGTACCTGCCCGTACAGTCAAGCGCAGCCACCATCACCTGTGCGCCTTCAGCTACACCTGTGCGCCTGCTGCCCGTACACTTGCTTCCGTACCTGGCGACTGTTACCTGGCGACTGTACAAACCTGCGCAGGCTGCATACTTGCTTCTGTACCTGACGTGTACCTGCTCGCCCAACACAGTACTGTACCTGCCCGTACAGTAAGCGCTACCTGCACAGTACTTCCACATCATCAGTCCTGTGAAGTACAGTCAACTGTACTTGCACTTTGGTGATCTGTACCTGCAGAAATACCACAAGCTACACAGTCATTCAGTGGTAAGCATTAAAATTCAGTTTTTGGGCATTTTTATTTTCTCTGTGAAAAATATACAGGCACAACTGGCAGATTTTCTAGCAAAGAACTATACAGGTTTTTTGCACAGTTTGGGTGCAGCAAATTTGGGCATTTTGGCATTGTGTACGCCATTTGCTACTCTACTCAGTCATTGGTGCATTGAGCTGCACATTCAGAGGATTGAGAGTGCAGGCATATTTGGGTGAGCTGTATTCAGTGGAGTACAGTTATTATCAGGGTTTCTGCTATTGGGTTTTTTGGTAAACAGGTACAACATTGTGCGTAAGCATAATGGCAAATCAACAGCAAAGTGATGTATTCACATATTTGTCTAAGGAAGACAAATTGGATGGCACGAACTACTCCTTGTGGAGTTTTATGCTGAAAAATGTGCTTGTGGCAAAAGGTCTTTGGGATTTTGTTAGTGGTGATGAACCACGTCCAGGTCCATTGGCTCCAGAGACTCCTCCCCAAGGGGGTGCTCGTGGACGAGGACAACAAGTACAGGCTCCAGGACAGCCATTGCCTGTTCAAAGAACAAATGCTCAAAAGACATGGGATGCCAGGGATGCACAAGCTTTGTCACTCATTGCATTGTCAGTACAGAGGTCCATTATACCTCATATTCGTTCAGCTGGCTCTTCACAGAATGCATGGGTGACTTTGGAGCAGATGTATGCTGCCCGTAATGAGGCTAGGATCTCATTTTTGAAAAGAGAGCTGGAAAATCAGAAAATGAATGAAGGAGATGATATGTCTAGCCACTTAAACAAGCTGCAGGATTTGAGAGAGCAACTCATCAATGTGGATGAGATTATTCCTGAGACACAGCTTGTGTCCACCATCTTGCACTCTTTGCCAAGATCTTACTTGGCTTTTCATACCTCTTTGAACCTCAGCATGAGGAATGCTGTTGAACCCCTCAAGTATCAGGAACTTGTTGCTCTCTTACTACAAGAGGAGCAAATGAGGAAGAATACGAATATGAACACAAATGCTGAACAAGCATTTACTACAGGTCAAAAGGGGAAAGGAAAAACTCAGCCAAAGAGTGCAAATCAAAATTCAGGTGATGGTGGTTCTTCACAGGATACCAAGAAAGGTGATGGACAGCCCAAGAAGAAGGGCAAATGTCATTACTGTAAGAAGCCAGGTCACTACATCACGGAATGTAGGAAGAGGATTGCCAAAGAGAAGGCAAAGGAAGCTGGGATGTCTGTTAATGATGCTTCTAAAGCTCCTCCAGAGACTGCTTCTTTTGTTGAAGACAGGGATTACTGTTTTTATACATGCAGCTATGATGCCTCTTGGTCTTCACAGGCACTCAGTTTGACAGAGCATGCATGTACTTGGTATTTTGATAGTGGTGCCTCAAAGCATATCACATCTCGCAAGGATTTGTTTAGTCATGTTGGCCCTGCCCCTGTTGGCAAAACTGTTCAGTGTGCCAACAATGCTTCATATCCAGTTCGTGGCATTGGGGAGATTCAGCTCACAGCCATTGATGGCTCCATTCTCCGCCTTACAGATGCCTTATATGTACCAGGGATAAAGAAGAATTTGTTGTCCATTTCTTCTTTAGCACATTGTGGTATGCAAGTCCACTTTGATGATGATAAATGCATGGTCAGAGACAAAGCTAATGCCTTGACCTTGATGCTTACTGGTACATTATGTCATGGACTTTATCAGTTGGATGCATTTCAGCCAGTGGATCAATCTGCTTATAATGCATTCACTCTTACTCCAGCTATGGTTGATGCGGAGTTATGGCATGCTCGCATGGGGCATGTAAATTTTGGTAGTCTTATGCTTATGCAGCGACATAATATGTTTACAGATCTACCTCTCATGGAGAAGCCTCCAGATCACATTTGTGAAGGATGTATTTTGGGAAAAATGCACAGGTTTTCCTTCCCACGTGATCAGGCTCTAAGAGCAACTGCAAAGTTGCAACTTATACACAGTGATCTTTGTGGTCCCATGCAGACGAAGTCATTAGGTGGTTGCTCAACATTTATTGATGACTTCTCTCGTATATGTTGGGTCTATCCTTTGACACAGAAATCACAGGTATATGATGCATTTTTGGCCTTTGTAGCACTTGCTGAGACAGAGTCAGGATGCAAGGTGAAGACTCTTCGTTCTGACCGAGGGGTGGAATATATGTCACATATGCTGAATTCCTTTCTTGGGAGTAGAGGTATAAAACATCAGTATACTACTCCTTACACTCCACAGCAGAATGGGGTTGCAGAAAGGAAGAATCGGTCACTCATGGAGATGGCCAGATGTATGCTAAAGGCAAAAAGGCTACCACATATCTTTTGGGTGGAAGCAGTCATGTGTGCTTGTCATATTTTGAATCGATGTCCCACAAAGGCATTGGTTTCTATTACTCCTTTTGAGGCTTGGCATGGCCGCAAGCCTTCTGTATCACATTTTCGTATCTTTGGGTGTCTTGCATATGCACACATACCCAAAGAGTTGAGGAGGAAGCTAGATGATAAAGCCACAAAATGCATTTTTGTTGGGTATAGCCGTGAGAGCAAGGGCTACAGGTTATATGACCCACTATCCAGGAAGATATTCACTAGTCGGGATGTGATTTTTGATGAAAAATCAGAAATATCCATGGCTAGTTATGAGGCAAATCAGGCTGAAAATGATGTGTTTGAAGGTCTACTACCCATGGAGTTTCATTCCACAGTTGGTGATCCAACTCATGAGGGTACAGGACAGCCAGCAAATGATGTAGGTGGTGCAGAAATTCAGCAGCCAAATGAGCCAGAAGCTGAACCAAATATGGGGCAGCAGGCACCACAGGTCAGACATATACCTAGATGGTATTTGAGGACATTACAGGACAGCCATTTAGAGGGTCCTCTTGCTGGTCGTACTCGTAGGGAGACAAGGACCAATGAGCATGCACACATCATGGATTTGAATCTGGTTATGGCAGCCAGTTTACAGGATGATGATGAGCCTGATTCATTTGTGGATGCACGAGATAATGTGCATTGGAACAAAGCCATGCAGGATGAGCTTGATTCTATTAAAAAGAATCAAACATGGGATTTGGTTGATCTGCCCAAAGGCAAGAAAGCAATTGGTACTAAATGGGTCTATAAGTTGAAGAGACATGCAGATGGATCCATTGACAGGTACAAAGCCCGTCTAGTTGCAAAGGGCTATGCACAGAAGAAGGGCATTGATTATGAGGAGACATTTGCTCCTACATCCCGTATGTCGACACTTAGGTGTGTCATTGCATTGGCTGCACATCGTGGTTGGGTTGTTCACCAGTTGGACATAAAGACTGCATTTCTACATGGGGACCTCGAGGAGGAAGTTTATGTATTTCAGCCCATGGGTTTTGTAGAACATGGTCATGAGGGGAAAGTTTGCAGGCTGAAAAAGGCCTTGTATGGTTTGAAACAAGCTCCACGAGCTTGGTATGCAAAAATAGATGCTTTTCTACTCACTCAGGGATTTGTGAACAGTCCATCAGAGGCCACTCTGTATGTAAAGAAAGAAGAGACAGATCTGCTGGTCATCAGTCTTTATGTGGATGATCTCTTGCTCATGGGATCAAATGATGACAAAATTGCAGCTTTTAAGGAGATACTGCAACAGACATTTGACATGTCTGACTTGGGCCTTGTACATTACTATTTGGGCATACAGTTTGTGCAGGATAACAGAGGCATTGGGTTGTTGCAATCACGTTATGTTGCTAAACTTCTGGAGAAGTTTAAATTTCAGGATTGCAAGCCTATTAGTACTCCTATGGAGCCTGGGATGAAACTGTCACTACAAGATGACAGTGTTTCCTTTGATGCCACTACATATGCTCAGGCTGTTGGGTGCCTCATTTACTTGTGTAATACAAGGCCAGATATTCAGTATGCAGTCTCTCAGTTGAGCAGATTCATGCACAGCCCACGGTTGTCACATTGGCAAGCTGTGAAGCGTGTATTCCGTTATTTGCAGGGTACCTTGTCTCTTGGATTGCTTTATCCTGAGGGGGGTGACATGCAGTTACACGCTTACAGTGATTCAGATTGGGCTGGTGATTTTGATACCAGACATTCCACTAGTGGAAATTGTTTCTTCCTTGGCTCTTCATGCATTTCTTGGCTAAGCAAGAAACAGACCACAGTGGCCACTTCGTCTTGTGAGGCAGAGTACAGAGCAGCCTACACTACTACTGTTGAGTGTGTTTGGCTGCGTCGTCTCATGACTGATATGGATATTTCAGTGGAGGAGCCTACACCTATCTATACTGATAGACAGAGTGCCATTGCTGTGGCCAGGAATCCTGTGTTTCATGCTCGCACGAAACACATTGAGATTCACTATCATTTTGTTCGGGAGAGACTCCAGGCAGGAGATATCAGTCTCATCTACTGTCCTACAGATCAGAATGTGGCAGACATCTTCACCAAGGCATTACCACGTCCGAAATTTGAAGCATTCCGCAGTGCTTTGAATTTGTTTCCTTTTGGTGGATGATGTACAGTGATCACATATCACTCCAGGGGGGTTTGTTGGGTTTTATGCTGTGTATGCACCCAGAGGAGTGCTAGTGATCATCAGTAGATTACTGGGGCACTTTTTACTTCAGTTAGTGGAGGTTTTTTTCCCCAGTTTAGCCCAGTTTCACTTATATGCAGCTTATAAGTGTTTTGGTCCACCCGGCATATTTATGGCCGGACATGTGAACACTTATCTTTAGGGTCACTATCATGTGGCTATTGTACTTCACTTTTTTATCAATCAAGTATACTGAAGTCGTGTTCCCTCTGTGTGTTGGTTTCCACGCCTGTTTGTACCTTCTGTAAACCCTAACCCTAACACCCATTCCCTTCAATCACCTTCCATATGCCGTAGTTGCTCCCGTCCAACTGACGGTCCACTGGGAACGTGGGGAGTGTCGGGATCTTCACATGTCTCTCGGCCATCTCAAACAGATCTGCCATAGCGGGGATGTACTAAGAAAAGGGTGGGTGGGTGGGAACAAGGAAGGAATAAAACCTGCAAGTGGCTGTCCAGCAAATCAGCCCGCCTTCCTCTTGCTTCTCCTCTTCCCGATCAGCCCAAAACAGTCCACCAATCAGCCACAAAACAGTCCCCCTCTTGCTCACACAAATCCCAAGACCTATCTAGAGCCTAGGGCTCTGATACCATGTCAGAATATGCAGCAGAGATGACGACCAAATCTGGGAACACGAGCAAAAACGCAGGCAAAAAAACAGCACAAGAGAGAGAGAGATGTAGGCGTGTAACTCTGCTCTATATACACAAGAAGATCCCAAGGAATGATACAAATGAGGTATGGGGGCTGAGGACCTATATATACCTCCCTAGAGGGCAGTCGGCCAGCATAAGGAAAAGCCCACGACTGATAAAAAGGTCCACGACTGCATAAATGCAGTCGGCCAGCAATCTGGTGCCCACGACTGATGAAAACCAGTCGGCCAGCAGCAAGAGTGTCCACGACTGATAAACATCCAGTCTGCCAGCACTGTACTGCTCTTGGCACCCTCTGGCAGCCCTCCCAAGCCTCAAAACAAATGGAAAAAATAGGGGAAAAATGCAGAGTAGGGAAAAATGGGAAAACACCTCATAAGGGCGGGCACACCCACAACAAAGGCCCTGGTGTATAAAACTAGACAGGAGATGACTTCTAACAGAGACTGGCTGCTGGCCAGCTTTGCCACCCACGTTATGTCAGAATATGCAGCGGAGATGAAGACAAAATCTGAGAACACGAGCAAGTGCACTGCAGAAAAATACAGCAATAGAGAAGGGGAGAGAGAGAGAGGCATGTAACTCTGCTATATATACACAAGAAAAATCCCAAAGTCTGAATACAATGTGTGGGGGGCCAAAGGGCCATTTTATATGGCCCCCATCAGTCGGCCAGCATACAAGGAAGGTCGGGGAGCAGCAGGGGCAGTCGGCCAGTGTCTCGACCAGCCAACAAGCACAGGACAGCCTCCCATACCTGGAAAAAATATGGAATAATATGGAGAGTACGGAAAAATGAGAAAACACCTAAATCGGGCGGGCACACCCAAAACAAAGGCCCTGGTGTAAATATACAGACAGGAGATGACTGCTAACACCCCCTCTCAGCTCCTGGATGTGGAACCAACCCCAGTGAGCTGGAGTGCCGCCGGAGCATAGCCTGAGATAGAGACTTCGTGAAGAGGACCACCGCACTATCCTCCGTCAAACAGAACTCTAGCAAGATGTCATCAGCAACAATTTTTCACGAACAAAATGCGTCTGGATGACCGTGGGTTCCACCAGTGGAAACCCAATCCCGCCAAGTAACCTCTGCAACCTCACCACCTCGCAAGCAGCACCACAAGCAGCCCGGTACTATGCCTCTATCAATGACAAGGCAATAGTTGGCTGCCTCTTACTGCTCCATGAAACCGCTCCTGAGCCGAGGAAAAAATTGTAGCCTGATGTCAAGGTCCTCGCGTCTGGCTCTCCTCCCCAGTCTGAGTCAACTTCGGAGTTTGACTCCATCCATCAATCCCCCTCCTGTGTACAAGAGTCCAAGATCCTTCGCATGCTACAGAAACCACAAGATACGCAATCATGCCTCCCAAAGAGTCCTCTGCAAACATGAGCTCAACAGCCTCATCAGGAAGCTCCCGTCTGATATGGTATGCATCAACCAAATCAATGAACCATTATGCTTCCGAGTCAAGGAGGCATCATACTGCTAAGGATTTGGCACCCTTCTCGGTGCTCCGCTTGGGACACTGCCTCCAATAGTGGCCTTTCTCGCCACAATCATTACACGTCCTCTCTGCCTTGAGTTTCTTGCAGTATAAGTCGGACATCTTCTCAGAAGACTTCTCCGATGAAGCCTTCCCTTTGGCCTTGTTGTTACGGCCTTTCGACCGTTGGCCAGTTAAGGCCTCCGAACCTTCGCACTGTGGAGGGTTCATGAATCTTTCCTCTTGGTCCAATACTATGGGCACAAGCTTCTCCCATGTGATGGTGCTGAGCCTGCCACCACTGGTAATCAAAGAAGAGTAAAATGCTGAGTACTGAGAGGGCAAATGTGACAGCAACGTTATGGCCATATCCTCCGATGATATCTCTTTCCCAGCCAGAAGAACTTCTTGCTAAAGAGCCTGCAGCTTGTTGATGTGCTCTCGCATCGTCAACGACTTTGCCGGATTCATCACCCGCATCTGTACTTCCAAGGAGATCCTCTTCATGGGTAATACACTGTTGTAGAGAGAGGCCAAATGCTTCCATATACCTCTGGCCAACGTCATATGCTTGACATGATTGATTACCTGCGGTGTGCTGTGTGCAGTTGAGGAAAATGAAAGAACGGACCCTGGCATTGACACGATCCCACAATTGTGCCTGTGCCTTGCGTTCCTTCTAAATCGAGGGTAACTCCCCTTCCTCTAACTCCGGCCGTGGAACCCCAACAACAATGAAATCAGCAAGGTCGTAAGACTCCAAAACAGATTCCATCATTACCTTCCATATGCCGTAGTTATTCCCATCCAACTGACGGTCCACTGGGAACATGGGGAGTGTCGAGATCTTCACATGCTTCTCAGTCATCTCATGTAGATCTGCCATTGCGGGAGTGTAACTGAAAAGGGAGGGTGGGTGGGTGGGTGGGAAAAAAGAAGAACTTAAACTTGCAAGTGGCTGTCCAGCAAATCAGCCCGCCTTCCTCTTGCTTCTCCTCTTCCCTAATGGTCCAAAACAGTCCACCAATCAGCAACAAAACAGCCCCCCTCTTGCTCACACAGTTTCCAAGATCTATCAAGAGCCTAGAGCTCTGATACCATGTCAAAATATGCAGCGGAGATGAAGACAAAATCTAAGAACACAAGAGCAAGTGCACTGCAGGAAAATACAGCAATAGAGAAGGAGAGAGAGAGGCATGTAACTCTGCTATATATACACAAGAAAAATCCCGAAATCTGAATACAATGTGTGGGGGCCAAGGGGCCATTTTATATGGCCCCCATCAGCCAGTCGGTCTGCTCAAAAGACAGCCGACAGCCTCCAAAAGGTCCACGACCTACTGCAACTCCAGTCGGCCAGCATACAAGGAAGGTCGAGAAGCAACAGGGGCAATCAGCCAGTGTCTGGACCAGCCAACAAGCACAGGACAGCCTCCCATACCTGGAAAAAATAGGGAAAAATATGGAGAGAGGGGAAAAATGAGAAAACACCTAAATCGGGCGGGCACACCCACAACAGAGGCCCTAGTGTAAATATATAGACAAGAGATGACTGCTAACAGCCTAAACGCCCATCCAATCAATCCAGTGATAGTGAAACTGTAAACCAGTCCTCATCAAACCAAACAATCTGTTGAATCAAATAACCTTTAAAATTGCAAAGATATTGGATTTGACAAGAATTTCTTTAGCACTGGTAGTTTAGAACTCTAGTCTATGTTGTCTGTATTTTGCCACTCTTCTTTCTGTCTCTGAAAACCCGAGCACATAGACACAAGTGTTCTACAGTCATGCTGAAGAACATAGCTAATATCTCCTCAACATCCATGAAGAATAGCTAGGGACCAATGATAAGAGAACCCAAATATAACTTTACCCAAACCCGAGCTTATGCACTCCTAAATCTAGGGGCTCTATTCTATGGAGGTAATCAATGCAAACAAGCGTCAAAAAAGTAAAATTTGCGTGTTCCCTAGGCTAGCCCTAAGCTCTCAATCTAAACTCATAGTGATGCCCAGCTATAGAGTGTCCATGTTTGCACTCCGGAACCACTTGCATGTAAATCTAGCTGAAGCAAGGTAAGGGTCTGATACCAACTATAGAGTACTTTGCCTAAGTGCTAGGGTTTGCAAAGATAGAGATAGATTAGTGAGATTGAGAAACTGCCGCTTGATCTCCTGAACATCCCCTACTAACAAACAAATGAGAGATGGTGCCAGCAGCTCACCTCCCAACCATAGCTTCCACGGATCACCCCAATGATGTAAGGCTAGACCACACCCTGACCTCACTTCTCACCTAGCCATAGTGTCCCAAACAACCACTATGACACACCTCACCTATGTATAGCCTTGTAGCCAGGCACACCCACTTGTGGGCAGCATGTGCATGATTTCACAGGCCCTTGTGCCAGTCGGCCAATACCATGTGTGGCAGTCAACCAGTGCCACGTGATAGTCGGTCAATGGACACAATCGTGGACAATCCTTTGACATGGCCAGCAGCACATCAAGCCGATCAACATCAGTATACACATTTCCATCTACAATTCTCGATGCTAGGCATCAACCGATGTTACATACATGATGCTAACCTTGGGTTAGAGGACCTACTCCAAGGTTGATTAGGGATGCAAGATGATTCAAGAGGTTAAGGCTCATAAATGATGAACCCATAAGTTATGGCTATTTATAGGTATAGGATCCACTTATATAAGTAGGGGGGTTGGTTGAGTGGACACTACTGTGTATTGTGGTCAGTACCTGGACCATGAGTTAGAACGACTCCTGCTAGTAGTCCATACATGATGCAAATAGCTTGTAGAAGGCCTTAGCACACAAGCCTAGTGATATGGGAAGCCAAGGTTGACTAGCATGGACTGGAGCCTCAGCACCTGGCCCCCTAAGCTCAGGCAGACCTATTGATGTAGGCCTATGGTTCGGTGGTGAGCTTTTGCTTCCTACACCTGTTAGGATTTAATCATGGATTAACTGGTGTTTAGGAGATCTTATATACCTAGATGAATCCAAGAACATGCCCAAATTCACCTTTTAGAAATGTGCATGTTATATACTCATGGTAGTACCCACAAGACTATATAACTATCAACTCCATTATGCATAGTATGGACTAGATACTACGACATCCCCACTAACGTCATCAGTGCCCAATAGTGGGTGTAGAACTCTGTATCAAGATATGCTCACACACGCATGCACACACACATAAG
This sequence comes from Cibotium barometz, assembly GCF_041138505.1. Classification (NCBI taxonomy): domain Eukaryota; kingdom Viridiplantae; phylum Streptophyta; class Polypodiopsida; order Cyatheales; family Cibotiaceae; genus Cibotium; species Cibotium barometz. The sequence goes on along the minus strand of NC_141071.1, from coordinate 41,071,313 downwards.
AGCATATATTCACACAAAGCCCTTCATACTGAGTTTTTGTCAAACCTCCGGAGATGCATGGCAGACTAAGCCATAATGAAGCCTAGCACTAAGGGAAGTAGCACTAAGGTGTTAAGGAGATCTTAGGTAGGGTTGGATTAAACTAACCCTAGCAGTTGGTATCTGTAACGCGCGGAAGCTCTGGGAGTCTTCTTTCAGCCCTAAACACTCTTGGAAAACATCTGATGCAAAACGCAGATATAGAGAGAGAGATGTGCTGGAAATTCATAATCTCCAGTACCATAACCATTACATAAGCTTCATAGCTTTACACCTAACTTTCTATTGTTGGACTAGGCATTTCTATAGTACAAAAAGGTACTTTTCTGCAGCCCTAGGCTGCCTTCTTGAAAAGGTGGAATACACCAAAACAGTCCCCTATGGGACCCCTAATGACTCAAACCCCTAGAGGGAGTGAATACCTAGAACAATGAGCAAGTGGGCCTATTTATAGCCCTAGGAATCCATGGGGAACTGGCCGACTGCTGGTCGGCCAACAGCCTTGCCATAAACACAAAAAACGCAAGTCCTTGTTGGTCAGCCGCCTTGATAATGCGCTTCAGTCCCCCTCTGCTAAACTTGATGACGGGATTCCAACCTGCTCTTGGATGACTGTCATCATCCCAATCCTGAAGCTCTGGGAGTCTTCTTTCAGCCCTAAACACTCTTGGAAACCATCTGATGCAAAACGCAGATATAGAGAGAGAGTAGAGAGAGAGAGAGAGAGAGAGAGAGAGAGAGATGTGCTGGAAAATTCAGTATATTCATATGGTACAAAAAGGTACCTAAATCTGTAGCCCCTTGGCTGCCTTCCTGAAAAGGTGAATATCACCAAAACATTCCTATACTAGGGACCAAAAAAGGACCCAACTCCTAAAGAGTTGAATGTCTTTGCAATGAGCACATGGTCCCCTTTTATAGGACCTTTCCAAACTTGGCCAACTGGCAGACTGCTAGTCGGCCAGTTCCACAACCATAAATCTCTTCAGCGCCTGCCCGACTGGACTCCAATCTACTCATACTGTAGCACTTGCAGCCAACACACTTCTGGCACTGCTGACGTCCTCCTTCATGTAGCCGACAGTCTTTTCCGGCAGCCAACAACTTATTTTGGTTCTTCTCCAAGCCTTGCTTCAATCTACACTGCCAAGAGTGTTCTGTGCTCTATCATCCTGGTTCTACTCTTTATCTGGGTGCCTCTTCTGGATGTAGCCCGGAAAATGTCCATGGCATCTATAATGCACATGACATCCCCCTCTGCTAAACTTGATGACGGGAATCCAACCTGCTTTTGGATGACTGTCATCATCCCTATCTTTTCCCGAAGTCCCTCAGTCATCATCCATCCCTGGCAACCCTTTTTCTCTGAAAACCCGGCCTGTTCTCCAAACCACTCTGTCTCTGACGAAGATCTATGCATCTCGTTTCCTCTAGTCCACAATCCATTCCTGTCCTAACTCTGAACACTGTCTTGGTCCTCATTCCTGAGAAATGAGTCTGGCACTCTCGAATCACCCTTGGAGGATAAACCTCCCTTGGGACCGTTGCCTGAGAACCTATCTGGCTCACAAAATTGCCATCCCCTTTGGCACTGTGGAACACCACCAACAAACCTCCTGGGAGTTCTTCCCAATCTGTGTTCCTTGCCTTGGGCTTTGAATCCGTGTACTTTCCTATACCTTGGACCTGTACACCATCATAAGGGACTGAATCAGTGTTTAGCTTTGCTGAGCCTGATGCTCTGATACCAATGTGACACGCGGAAGCTCTGGGAGTCTTCTTTCAGCCCTAAACACTCTTGGAAAACATCTGATGCAAAACACAGATATAGAGAGAGAGTAGAGAGAGAGAGATGTGCTGGAAATTCAGTATATTGCTATAGTACAAAATGGTACTTGTCTGCAGCGCTAGGCTGCCTTTCTTGAAAAGGTGGAATACACCAAAACAGTCCCCTATGGGACCCCTAATGACTCAAACCCCTTGAGGGAGTGAATACCTAGAACAATGAGCAAGTGGGCCTATTTATAGCCCTTGGAACCCATGGGGAACTGGCCGACTGCTGGTCAGCCAACAGCCTTGCCATAAACACAAAAACGCAAGTCCTTGTTGGTCAGCCGCCTTGATAATGCGCTTCAGTCCCTTCTCCCACTGGAGTCAGCCGACAGCCTTCTGGAACCAGTCGACTGCATCACCCCTCCATGATCCCAATTGTCCTGCTCCAAGTCCACCACAAATGCTACACCTGAGGTTCCTAAATTCTGGTTCTTCCTATCTTTTACTGGCTGCCCCTTCTGGATTAGCCCTGAGAAGGTACATGGCATTGATCATGCACATGACAGTATCACAGCGTCCTAAACCAAGAGGCACGTGAGGAGCGAGCAAGAGACAAGGTTTGTGTATGTTCTTCATCGTTTGGATTTTGTTGAGAGATCCAAGTATAATCTCCATCGGTTATGCTAGGGTTGATTTTGGTTGAAAGGTATGTGCTCTTGTTTATTGACACATATGCTTGGAAGTTGTGTGGGTTTGTAGAGGGAGGAAAGGGGGAGGGGGGGAGAGAGAGAGAGAGAGAGAGAAAGAGAAGGAAAGAAAGTTCTATTAATGTCTACAAAAGGAATCTATGAGGCCAAAAGTGTTACAATGTGTCCATGAAGTGACAAAATCATGGAAAAAAACATGATTACAAAAAAACCCAATTAGAGCTTAGAGAAGAAAAAATAGCCATCTATCTCTGGCATCTGAATTTTGCGACCTAGCCGCGCTATATATGCAAAGAAGGGGGCATCCAAAATCTCCTCCCACTCAGCTATTTTGGAGGATCTCTCGGATCTGAAGCTGTGGGGTGGAGCATCTCCTTGAACCACTGGGTCTTAGCCGCCTAGCTTGATGCACCTAGATCGCTCATGTAAAAAGACACCTTTTAGGCAAGATGGCACATGTGCTGTCAGTGTGCGCTGAGTCCTTGACTAGTCCGTCGAGAGTAGTCATCTGGGTTAGGGCTATCTCTTGGTCGTCGACGAGAACCTCCATCCTAGGTCAAATGAAAGATGCTCATGATGATGCGTGGTGAGGTATCTGGGGTCTCCCTCTATGCCTCTCTACATAGCTGATCTTTGTGGCAACGTAGCTCAATCAAGTAGAGTCCCAGGCATCACTAGTCTAGGAAATCAATAACCCGAGATAGTGGCCCGAATCCCTCCTTCAAGAGGCAACAAAACCTCCCTCGTATCTCATAGTACACTAGGCATCTGCAAAGATAGTGCTCCACTGTCTCGACCTCTAGCAAACAGAATTGGCAAATCTTGTTCTCTGGTAGTACCCCTTTGCTCACCAATCCACCTTCGAGCAATGTGATGAGACTCTAATCTAGCAGATTGCAATCCTCATGGCATGTGACATGTGTCTATAAAGATGGCCAGGATTTTGAATGCAGCCATCCTCTATAAGCCTCAGAGAGAGAGAGAGAGAGAGAGAGAGAGAGAGAGAGAGAGGTTGTGTGTTGTCTACCCTTGAAACCCCTCATATCCCACTCTCAAGTCCATGAAACCTATGTAGAAATTTTTTTTTTAACAGAGCATGTGATGTAACAATACACAACAGCCATTTCCAAGGACGATGCCACCTTTGAGGCTCCAGAAGCAAAGATGGTTATTGACAAGCAAAAGGAATTGGCAGTTGCATATTTGCACAATTGGGGTGACTTGGTAAAGGATGTAGAGGGCAATTTCACAAACCAACCCCCTTTTGGCTGCTCGTGGTGGTATTGGTGAAGAAACAAAGGAGAAGATCAGGGTGGAGTCGTCCTCTATGCATTCTTGCCATGAACCATCTCGACATGGTCATGTTGGAAGGCCACAACAAGAGAGAGAGAATGTTAGGGTTTCAGCTCAGAGCCACACACAAAGATGGAGATAGACAAAGTACACAGATTTGGAAGAGTGAGAATCGGTGGAGGTGACGGAGTCAACCATCCACATATATACATTCGTAATAATAATATGAGAGTACAAAGCAATAGATAGGACCCCATTGTAATCCTCAGTCTAGGATAAGTAAGGCCCGAGCTACGTAGGTCATTCTCAGCCATAGCAAGTCAGTCAGTCTAAGTCCCTTAACCCACTTCATATACAGTCAATAGAAACCTTAGGGTTTGCATCAGAAAGCATCTTGCATATTGCACATCATTCATGCATAGCATCTAGACCATTACAGGAACCCCAAATATCATCCAGTATTTATCAGGATATTTACTAGGGTTTTTCAGGTATTTTTCCCATCATTTTCAGCATTTTATACACATTTATGCATTTATTATTGGACATGAGCAATCGGCCAGCTCAGTAGCCAGCCGACTGGCTCCATGAGTCCATATAAATAGAATCCTTGCATCATCATTCATTCATTCAATCATATTCAGCAAAGGAGTCTTCAAGCACTTGTCATCCTCAACACTAGGAGCATAAGCGATTGCAGTTTCAGCCTCCTCCTCTCAACGTTTTCCTCCTACAGCCCTAGGCGCATCAACACATGAGCATTCAGCCCCTGCATCAGCAAAACGCAGCAATTTCAGCATTCAGCCTTGTGTTTTCTGCATCTGAAACCGGCCTTCAAAAAACTTGACGAGCAGTGTGCACACTTAATCACACTTAAATCTCTTTACGAACTAGAATAATAAGCTTGGAAGAAGAAGAAAAAGAATAAGTGGAGCTAGAGTGCTCCTGCACAAGAGACCAATTGGCCCCAAAGCATGGCGCCCCCGCAGGTATTTATTTATCAATCGAGGTCGGCGTAGCCCTTGTACAGTTCCCGAGAAGAAATCCCCTTTGCTCCACGTAGAGGAGATCTCCTTGAAGCTTTCACCCAATTTGTGTTGTGGGATACAAGAGCCTTGGCCCCCTATTTATACAAGTTTAGGGGTAAAAAGCTATGCTTTTCCCCGAGAAAAAAAACTATACAAGTGCTTTTATCTCATTCAAAAACCATAGTTGTCTGCGAAACTAGTACCGCTCATGAGGTACATAAAAAACGGTACGACACGAAACTATACAAGCGAAACTATTGCGAAACGGTTTTCTTTTTTAATGGTCGTTTTTTTTTGGGTGACTTTTTTTATGTCCATTTTTTTTCTTCCTGTTTTGTTTTACTGTTTTTTATGGCCGTTTGGGCAATGGGGGACTTTCTACCTGGCCACCTTCTCTCTACTTTGCATCTCTAAATGTGTACACATATCTATTTTTCAAGTGTTTTTTAAAGTCGATCATACCTCTAAGAACTTAATTTTCCGAAATAAAAGTCCCGTATACCAGTATCATTTTTTCGTACCTTCGTCTCATTTCATACCTTCATACCTAGCAACTATGTCAAAAACTTTGAATATTTTCTATTTTAAAAAAAAATAGCACGGTGCTAGCATTTTCAAAAATCCCACGCAACTTTTCTCTTTTAAACGATTTGCTACCCGGCGCTTTTTCTCCATCGCGTTTTTCCTTGCCGCCCGGCACCTTCACGTCTAGCTGCTCGTCGCCTCTCTCTTGCGCTGAGTGCACATGCCAGCCGCCTTTGCCTCTCTCTCTCTCTCTCTCTCTTGCTTGTGTGTGCCTGTGCCTGCCACGTAGGCAGCGCCTGTGCTTGTGCAGCCAGCTGCCATGTGTACCAACAGTCAGCCCAACCAATTAAGCTTCATGCAGCCAGGTGTACCACACACGCGTGCGCTTCAGCCAAGTGCCACATCAGCTACAGTCCATCCTGTGCAGCCAACCGTGTCATGTGCACAGTGTGTATCTACCGTGTGCTACACGCATGCAAGACTAGTTTCGAGGCTTGGGGAAGCTTGGAACTAGGCAGGCTGATTGACGAGCTGAGGTAGGGAAATACTAACGGGTGGGCACCCAAGTATGGATGGGCGGGCGGCCAAGTGTGGACGCCCGATGACCGGCCAAGAGCCTATAAAAGGGTGGCCAAGGTTAGTTATTGTATCATAGAGAGTCTCGCAAGTTTGTGAGAGCTCTATGGTCTTGGAGCCTGGATCTAGTGCAGACGTGCACCAGCTTTACGCCGCCGAGGCCGGCAGCAGTCTCGAGGCCCGTGAGGGCAGCTTCGTGGCGGTATGGGACGTCGCGAGGAGGAGATTGGTCGGTCTGTCAACCTAGTTAGCTCAGCTCGTGGCTCAGTGGGGATAGCCAAGACTGTGGGCTTGCCCACAGCTGTCATGGTTGGGAGGTGAGTCAGGCCTGCACTCCCTTTGCTTGTTTGTTTGTTCGTTTGTTTGCAGGATTCGAGTTTCGAACCAAGATCGATCACGAGGGGATCCGTGGGGATTTGACAGTGGTATCAAAGCATACCTTGTGAACGAGCAAGTCGGTAGGTAGAGAAGAAGAGGTCGAAGAACGGTCTGTGTTAAAAAGCTTGCTGTTTTTTCTGTGCATACTGCAGATTTCAGATTAGTATGTGTTTTTTCTTCATCAAAGAGACCCATGTTGATGGGAGATGGTAGTTTTAATAGGGTTGATTGCTTTTGCAAAGAAGAGGCATGTTTGTGTGTGCAGTCATACGCATGAACTGCAGGGAGAGAAACAGAAAAAGCAAGTTTGCTTTTCGTTGTATATTTGAGAGCTAGAGTGGTTGTGAGACGGAGGCACTGGCGGGCTGGTGGATTAGTGCGTTGGCAAGTTGCAGGCGATGGCTACCGGCGGTGATGGCGCCTAAGGCTAGCCAAGCAGGCGACCAAGCAGCCAGGCCAGGCCGGCGCCTAGGCCACGTGGCCTTGTGGCCAAGCTTGCGCAGCCAGGCCAGGCGGGCAGGTGCCCAGGCCAGGCCGGCAGGGGCCCAAGGCTACGCTACCGTGTTGCGCAGGCCTACGCAGGTTGGCCGACAGCAGCACGTATGACACGCAGGCACCAGCACGCGACGTCAGCAGTCCACGATGGCAGCCCGGCGGGTTAATCCAAGAGGAGAAGAAAAAAAAAACCAAGGAAAGCTTACGTTTTTAGCTTTCGTTTTTTTTAGAGTTTAAAATTTTCTAAGTTTTAAAAGACCCTCCTCCAAAGTTCAAAGGTGTTTTTTTTATTTATTTTTTTCTATTTTTAAGAAAAATGAATATATATTTATTTATTTATTTATTTATTTATTCAAGGCAAAAAAAAACACACAAAAGCAAAGCAAAAGCTAAGCCTAGCTTTTGGAGATTTTTGGCTTTTGGGAAACCTTTATAAACCCCCTCAAGTGGGCTTCTTGCCACACATCTCAGCTCTCAAGTTCGCTCGCACTTTTGTTGTGCACCGATGCCGATCTTTTTGACGATTTTGTGTCAAAATCAGATTTCCAAGAGTTCAAAGTAGCTCTCGAAGCTTCTTCGACGGAACGTCAGGCACAAATCGCAGCCCAAATGCAAGCTTTGCAGAACTCCATTGCTCTATTGACCACTACCCTCTCTACTTTCTCGGGTATGGATACCTTGGCTTCAGCTTTAGGCCCCAATATTACTCCGGAATCGTTCGGGGGCGAGCAAAAGCAGCGCACCAAGGAGATTGTGGACACGTGGCTACACAAGTGGCAAGTTCACTTTCAGTTTCATCCATATGATGATGGAAAGAAGATCCAGTTATGGTAGAAGGAACTTAACCCTAAGCCAACGACTTGGGCACAATTCGAAGACGTTTTCCAGAAAGAATTCCTCAAGAAAGAGGATAATTACGATGTTGTTGCCCGGTTTTCAGCTTTGACCATGACCTCGCAGCACCTCACTTATGAGGTCTACCTCCAGAAGTTTCGTGACTTGCATATGAAAGCTACAAAGATGGATCCCACTACTCTTCTGGGGTTTTTCGTAGCTGGTTTACCCGACTCGTACCAATTACAGGTTAAAAATAACAAATGTAAAACTTTGGACGAGGCCATTCATTCAGCTCGTATCTATGATGATACGATGGTCTCTTCCAAGTCGAAACCCGTTACCGAGCAGGGGAACAAGCATAAAAGAAAGTTCTCCGCACCTATGGCTAACACGACTGAAGGCAAGTCTTCGGACCAACCTTCGAAGAATTCAAGTTCGACACCAGCGAAGAAGAAACGACTCCTTAGGGCTTTGAAGCTCAAGAAGAAAGGACGTTGTTTTATCTGCGAAGAAAAAGGACACATGTGTAACGAGTGCCCGAAGTAAAAGGGTACCAAGTCAAACGCAGGACCCAAGCCAAAGGCAGCTAACCAGTTGTCTTTGACAGGTACGTCAATTACTGTACTTTCTCACCCTAGTACTTGTTCTGATTGTCTGTTCAATTCTAAGGTATTTGGCTTACATGATCTTCTCCTAGTTTATGGAGAAGTGAATGGCCATAAGATTCACATTCTTTTAGACCCTGGCAGTTCGCATAACTTTGTTAACTACAAACTTGTGCAGAAATTGAGTCTTGATACGACACTCAGCGACCATACCTATGAGGTACGTCTACCTGCGGGAAGACAAGTTTGGGATCGCAAGGTGGAGATGCTTCCAATCCAGATTCAGGACTACAAAGACACTCTGGAATGCTATGTTATGCATCTGGAAAATGTAGGGACTTGTTATTAGGGATTGAGTGGTTTAAGACTCTTGAAGTCCAGATAGATTGATCTAGTCATATTTTTTCTTTTCAGCATAGGGACACCAAGTATAGTATTTTAGGTGATTGTATCCATCCCTCTCAGGGACCTCTTGTGAATACAATTGATTTTGGAAATATAATGGATTCTTCTTTGTATACCGCTTTCCATTGTGTATTGATTCCACTTTCTTCTTTTCTCAACCCTTCCATGGATGTGAATGAATTAAGTGTGTTTGAAAGCAAAGAATTACAGAAGATACTTAATTCGTTTCAAGATGTATTTCCTAAGGAATTGCCATCGGGTTTACCACCTGAACGAGCAGTAGATCATCGTATTGACTTGATCCCTGGTGCTCATCCTGTCAGTATTCCACCTTATAGGATGAGCCAAGCTGAGGAAGATGAGTTGGCTAAACAACCCGAAGATTATTTGAGGATGGGCCAGATCCGTCCAAGTAAATCACCTTGGGGTGCACCTGTGTTGCTTAGGAGAAAGAAGGACAATACTTAGAGAATGTGTATAGATTACAAGAGATTGAACAAGCTGACAATTAAGAACCGTTATCCTCTCCCTAGATCAGATGACCTAATTGACCGGTTAGCAGAAGCGAAATATTTCACGAAGATAGATTTACGTACTGGCTATCACCAGATACGTATTCATGAAAGGCATGTCGAAAGAACCGCCTTTCGGACTAGGTATGGCCATTACGAGTGTCTCGTATTACCTTTTGGGTTAACCAATGCTCCAGCCACTTTCTAGCAAATGATGAACGATCTTTTTCGTAAACATTTGGGGAAATTTGTGGTGGTGTTCCTAGATGATATTTTGATATATAGTCATACTCTTGAGGATCATGTCAAACACCTCACGATTGTCTTACCTATTTTGAGACAGAATCGACTATATGCTAAGTTGAGTAAATGTGAGTTCTTTATGACCGACATTATTTACTTGGGACACAAGATCACTCGAGATGGATTGAGCATTGACTATGACCGTGTTCAGAAGGTTCTGGACTGGCCTATACCGCGAACAGTGAAACAACTTCGTTCTTTTCTCGGTTTTGTTGTTTTTCTTCGGAAATCTGTACCGGAGTACTCTCAGCTCACACTACTGATGACCGACTTATTGAAAGGTCGTGGACGTAAGTCAAATCAGTCTATCACTTGGAATAACGATTTGGATATGGCCTTCAGACTTTTGAAAGATAAAGTCAAGGAGGCACCTATCTTAGCATTGCCTGATCCTAGTCGGCCTTATGTTCTTGAAACTGATGCCAGTGACTATGCTATCGGGGCTGCTTTATTTCAAGATGGTAGACCGGTTGCTTTTGAAAGTAAAAAGCTAGACGACACTCAATCTCGTTGGCCAACCCTTGAGAAGGAGCTTTATGCTGTGATTCATGCTCTCAAGGTTTGGAGACATTATTTATATGGCTCCAAGTTTGTGGTATTGATTGATCATCAGTCAATCAAGTATGTGTGTGATGCGGATGATTTGAGAGGCAGGAAAGCTCTAAGAGTTAATGCAAGATTTTGATTTTGAGATCCGTTATCGGAAAGGGTCCATGAATAGTATTGCAGATGCGCTTAGTCGGGTCCAACTCAAACAAGTTAGAATTTGTAGTATCCTGATTCTCTTTAACAAACACTAAGTAAACAGAAAGATGTTTCTTTATTAAACAAGAAATGGCCGAAGCCGATACAACAGGAACAGATTCTCCTTTAAGCTTTACATCAAGAGTGTGTTTCTTATTCTTGTGAGAGACAGAGATTTTCCTGTTTTTTTTTTCCCCGAGAAAAGATCCTTTCATAAATTAAAAAAAACGCCCACTGGGCTACAAAAAACCTTTCATGCTCATAAGAAGGCAGAGCAGAGATCCAATCAAGGTAGTTAGGGAGACTCTCCCTAGGTGCAAAAAGGTACAAAGATCAGTACAAATAACAAAGAGCTATATCATACAATAGGAGGGAAAAAAAGCCAAACAGGTGGCCTGTAATGCCAGCGGGGGGTTCCCGCGTGTAGTGTATAGAAGGGGCCGCTGTGCCACGTGGTGTGGAAGGCCTGGCGCCGCGAGATCGCCGCATCCGAGTCGCCCCGGATGCGGCGATACTCCGCGCAGGGTGTGGATCAGCTCCTGCCAAATCCCCCGAACAGTCTCTGCTGGTGACTCCAGTCTCCCCTCAAAGGCCCTGAAACACCGGGCTCTCCAGGTGAACCAGATGGTGAGACTGCTGAGGAGCTCTCATCGTAAATCCCTCTCCCGTGTCCAGACGACGGACGAGAAATCCGGTGAAGGAACAAGGCGAGGCTCACCCCTAATGAATCTGATGGCCTGGCTGTCCTGCTCCGTCTTGTATCCCAGAGCAGGCCCTGACGATGTCGACCAAGCAGCGGCACCCCACGTATACATGCCCTCTGGAGAGGGGGGGGCCAAAATGCGCAGCATCCTCAACCAAATCTGCTGCGCCTGTGGACAGTCCCATAGGCAGTGTCTTTGTGTCTCCAAAGGGTGGCCACATCGGACACAGGCCGCCGGAAGACCACTGTAGACAAGCCAGGTGCCAACTGCAGAGGCCCTGTGGACAACCAGCCACTGAAAAGTCGAGATCCTGCATGCCTGTCGACTAGCCCAGAGCCTCTCCCAAAAATCCTCCAGGAACTCCTGTGAGAGTCCCTGTAGCCGCCAATGCTCCGCTGCGGCTGGAGAGACCATCCTCCTCGCAATCAAAATATGCCTCCCCAACCAAACAATATACTGGAAAAAGGTAATCTCTGTGGCCTCAGGGGACGCATAAGGATCATGCCACTCGTACTCGCCAGGATCCCACTGGAGCCGGGCCAAGGGGCGCGCAGCATATGCCCAAATGCGCCAATCAGAGTCCACATCTGCAGGGTCTGGATCAATATGCCACTTCCGGGAAGCGCGGCTACTACCCGTATACTCTGAAAGATGCACTCTGCAACCAAAGGCGAATCCGCCTCCACTCTCTAAAGTCTGCCCTCATCCTGGATCTCATAGTAGAGGCATCTACCATCCTCAGTGCAAGCTCTGACACCAATCAGGATCTCCATCTGTGTAAAGGCTCCCATTCACCGTGGGGCCGCTGGCTCGAAAGACGTGAACCAGTGAACACTCCTCAGTGAGTGCCTCCTGAATGTCATCCCTCATAATCAGCCCCCCTCTGAAGTGACAACCTCTCCGCCTGGACCTCCTCTGGGAGGCTGCAAAAGGCCTGCCAGTCTCCAAAACTGCGTGCTGGGCCTGCCCCAATGGTCCCCAGGCTAGACGAGGCCGAGAACCCAGCATATGACCTTGCTCAGTGCGTACCGCGGGGCTCCAGATGAGCGGCTGTCTGGCCAGCTCCTCATCACAAGTAGGAGGTCTCTGAGAAAGCCCCGGTCTCAGCAGCTCCCAAGCTCGCAGGATGCTCAAGGCAAATCTGTCCTCCCATCCTCTACTGAGGCCTGTCCTCCTCATCTCTATGAAGATCCATCGTATCTCTGGTGCCCAAGTGCGCCCTGCTGGAGGAGCCCTAGCTTGCAGTCGCTGAAAAAGAAGCTCCTTCCAAGGCTCAGCGCCTGGAAGCAGCCCCCGAACAATAAGCTTCCCCAATAAGGCTCTACTTTGATCAACTGGATCTATAATGCCCAAGCCCCCCTGGGCCAGCGGAAACGTAATAACTGCCCAAGCAACCTTAGCCCGGGCTGGCTGACTGTCCCGCCCAGACCAAAGAAAGTTCCTGATCAGCCTCTGTACCTGACTGATGCAAGAGCTCGAGAAGATCCAGCAAGACGTGATGTACCACATGGTCGCTAAAAGCACCTGATTTGTCACCACCACTCTCCCAGCCAAGGATAGCCGAGCTGTACTCCAATACAAAAGCTTCTTCCGAATGCTCAGAAGAAGCGGGCGATCTGCTGCTCAGGTGACAAATCAAGTCCAATCTGGCATCCCAAATACCGCACTGCTGTGCCAGGAGGAATCCATCTAAAACCCAGGTCTGGACTCCATGCCGGAGTGGGAGCGCTACTGATCCAAAAGGCCACTGTCTTGCGCCAATTGATCAATGCTCCCGAAGCTGCACCAAAAACCTGTAGCGACTGCTCTACCCTCTGAAGATTGGCCTCCTGGCCATGCAAAAATAATCCCGTGTCATCAGCAAACTCAGAATCGAGCAGGTCCTCTCCCCGGACTGGGAGCTGGAGTCCTCTCAAAACAACCTCCTCTGTTGTCAGATACATGCTCATAGCCTCAGCAAAGAAGAGAAAAAGAAACGGGGCGAGAGGGCATCCCTGACGGACTGATCTGGTCAACTCAAAACACGGCCCCCGTCCTCCTGCCATCAACACTTGGCTACGAGCTGTGGAATATAGAGCCGCCACCCCTCGAATCCAGACTGGCTCAAAACCCAGGCGAAGCATAGTGCCCTCTAGGAAACCCCAATTGACTCTATCGTATGCCTTCTCAAAATCGAGAAGCATAACGACCAAATCCTCGCCGAGAAATCTAGCTCGGACCGTCGCCTCCCAGAAGGTGAAAATGTTGTCAAGGATACTGCGCTCCTTGACGAATCCTGTCTGGGTAGCATGAATCAACTCCCCAAGGAAGGGCTGGATCCTCAAACTCAAGGCCTTGGCCAAGACCTTGTAGACAGTATTGAGGATCGTACCAGGTCTCCACTGCCGAATATCATCAGACACTCCCTCCCCCTTGGGGATAAGAAAGATCAAGCCCTCTGAAAAGCTATGTGGCATCACCCCAGTGTCCAAAACATACTGAAAGCCCCTGCGGAGGCCTGGCCCCAAAATGTCCCAATAGCGCATAAAAAAGGCAGGCGTCAATCCGTCCTCTCCAGGGCAACTATGGCGCGAAAGGACCCTCAAAGCCTCAACAAGCTCATCCTTTGAAAGAGGCTCACCCAGAACTGTGCGCATACGATCTGTGACCCCCCTCTGTACATGGGCTCACACAGTCTATCTGCAAGCATCACGTGCCTCCGTGGCTGGCTCCGCTGAGAGCAGGTCTCTATAGAACTCAGTGGCAATGGCTCTAATCTCCCCAGGCTCAGTGGCTAACGAGCCGTCCTATCTCCTGAGTTGGCATACACCTACTCGAACATGGCGGGTCCGGTAATCTCAAAGAACTCCCCAGTCACTCTATCACCAAGCTGTGTCCACTATGAGGCCTGGCGATGATAGTAGAACTCATGTCTCTGCTCCTCTGCCTCTCTAACCTCCTGGCGTGCCTGGCTCAGCTGGGACGCCACCCACTCACATGTAGGCTGCTGCTCCTGAAGGCGCTGGAGCGAAGCAAGGCTACGTCTCAAGCGGCGCTCCCGCTCTCGTGTCTCTCCCAGCCGTGTCAAGGCTACATCGTGCAAAAAAGAGCTGAGCTCGATGAGTCCCTGGGCACACTGGCCTACTGCATCCAGGTCAGAGCTCTGGCTATCATGCCATATCCTCTCAATGTCCTCAGAAAGACTGGAATCTGTAAGTATCCTCTCTGGGATCCTCAACTGCAAGCTTGTCTCCCGTGTCCCCTCCTCAAGTGTCAAAATAACTGGCGCATGGTCTGAAAAAGAAGTGCCAGCGAGAATGCCAACGGAGCCCCCACGCTCCCCGAACCTGTCGCCCACATAGAAGCGATCAATCCGTGATAGATTAGTCCCTCCCTGCCGCCGATCCGACCGAGAAAAACTAAGACACCTGAGAGCGGAAGAAAGCCTCATGCTGCCATGCATCAGTGATTCGCAATGTCATGCAAAATCGCTCCCAAGCTGCAAGCTCCGTGCCGTGCACTGTAACATGATTGCCTCCCACCCTATCGGCCGGGTTCTCAAGCATGTTGAAGTCTCCTCCGACACACCAATGTGCGGCCTCGGGCAATGCATCTGTAACAAGGGTCCACAACTCTGCTCTGGCACTAGCATGGTTAGGCGCATAGACATTGAGCACGCCAAAGAGCTCATCATGCATCCTCAGAATAACATACTGTGCTCTACCAGGCACAATGACCCCGCGATCCACAATGGCCTGCCGCCATGCATCCGCAATGACCATACACACTCCTCCTTGCCCACCCAAGGGGCCAAACCCTGCAGACCAAAATGTGTACCATCTACCAGGCATCACGGAACCATATCTCCGAATCCTGCTCTCACTCAAATGGTGCTTCTGCATCAACAGAATATCAATACTGCCCCCAACCAGGCATCTCTGAAGCTCCTGCCTCAAGCATCCACGATAGCGTACATAGTGTGCGCCGCCAAGGCCCTGTACATTCCATCAGATGATCCTCATGGATGACCTGCTGAGGTGGAGGCTGTCTCAGCCATACGGCGGGCCTTCGCAAGCGGCTTGGATAGAGAATAGTCCCCATGCCCACCCAGTGTGCTGCAAGAATCTCGGATCAGGCGCCAGTGGCTGTGTCCCATGGCGATTGCCTCCAGCTCAGAGAGAGCAACCTCGTGTATACATACATATCCAAGGTCGCGTGCTAGGTCTGCCACTATGCGGACCACCAAGTCGCAAACCCCGGAGGCATCCGCACTCCCAGAATCAAAGAAGTGAGCCAGCTCCCAAAGTCGGCCTATCACGTCTGTCACCTCCAGATCACTCACATGGTGAGAAAACTCAACTGCCTGAGTCTTCAGTATGCTAAGAGCGAGATCCAGAGTCCACTCCCGGTCGCTAGGGCCACAAAGAGGGTAGAAGGCCACCGCTGAATCAAGTGCCTCCTCCTCTCGGGCCGGAGGTATCACCACATGAACTCTGATGGGTGCTGGCTCATGGGGGCCCTCTGCTCCAAAAAGCCGTGTGAAGGAGTAGTCAAAAGCCTCCGAGCACTGTCTAGTGTCAAGACTACTCAGCCGACTGCGGATAGAGGATATCCGTGAAGCCCGAATCGGCATGGTAGGTCTCCTCTGCGGTGCTCGAGCAAGGTCAGTGCTCAGTGCCGCCGGACTGAAGGTGAGCGCTAGGGTGCTGCCAAGGCGTCCCGGGGAGCTGAGGCGAGCGGAGGGGGAGGAGGGGGGTGGAGAAGGAGCCAAAACGGGAGCGGGAACGGGACGAGGCGAAGGTGGAAGCGAGGCGGGTGGGGGGGATGGGGGTGGGGGTGGGGGTGGGGGCGAAGGAGGGGGTGCTGGCATCTCCTGATCCTCAGTCTGCGCTGGGGTCTCCTCCTGGAGGGGAGCAAAACTGTTCCTCACTGGAACCCAGTGATGCTGAGACTGTGGCTGCTGCTGCATCGGTCTCTGGGCCTGCTGCTGTGGCTGTCTCCCTCTACGGCGCCCCTGTCCAGGCTGCCACTCCAAGGTCTCTGTTGGCTGAGCAGGTGTCCCGGAGGCTGCCTGCCGAGCCGCATCTGTGGGCAGGCCACCGGGGGCCTGATCTACGGTGAAGGCCCGAAAAACCACTCTCTGATCGATCCATCCCTCCCCCCCTATCCTAGGTAGCTGAATGACCTTCGGAAGGGAGGAGATGTCAGAAACCAAAACTCTGACCGAAGGCAGGCCAGCTGCTCTAGCCACCACTGAAGCTGCTGTGGGGCCAATCTCAAGCACCGAGCCCACCAATGCTCCTATCCTGGAAAGGAGCGAAAGATACTCGCGTCGGAGTCCATGGAAGCAAACTGTGACATGGAAAAGGCGCTCTCCCTGCTCGGCCGCTGCTAGGTCGAAGCCATGCTGCCACGGCCTGAAGAATGCCCGAACGCCCCTGATGTCAAGGAGACTCATGGCTAGGACCTCGGCCACGCCCTGGGATGTCTCGAACTCAATCTGGTAGTGTCCGCGGCCCAGTAACTAAACGTCCAGGATCTTGCCCACATCTGCAAAAAGGCGGGCCTAGAGAAGATCCCGGATTTCCCCTCTGCCGGGGCGAGTGCCGACTATACGGCAAATGGTGGAATGTGCCTGGAGGCGTTCCACTTCTGCGACGACGCTCGCTTCCTCTTCTGTCGAAAGAGAGCCTGATGGGAGTATCCTCAGGGGCGGGCGAGGGGGCTGCGGGAGAGTCCCTCTGAGGTGGGGCGGGAGGAGCCTCCATCAGTGTCTGAAGCTTAGTCGAAGGCGGAACGAATGCGGAGTGACCTGCAAGAACCGAGCTGCACAAAAGATGGAGCGGGGAGGAGCCGAGGGGGAAGGCGGAAGACAGAGGGGGAAGGGGGCTGAAAACAGAGGGGGGACGGAAGAAAACGCGAAAAAAGGGGGGGGACAAGGCGTGAGGCAGAGGCGGCGAAAAGGGCAGGGGGGAGGGGCGTGAGGCAGGCGGCGAAAAGGGGGGGGGCAGGGGGGGCAAGGGCAGGAGGCAGGCAGCGGGGGTTGGGACGCGAAGGAAGGGGAGGCGCAGGGGGGCGCTAAGGAAGCAGAACAGGGGGGGCGGCGAGTGCAAAAGAGCAGGGGCGGGGGGGGGTGAGAAATCCAGGCGGGGGGAGCAGACGGAGAGGACGGGGCAGGCTAGGGGACGCGAGGGCAGGGAGGGAGGCGAACGTGCACGTGGCAACGCGAGCAGGGGGGAGCGGAAGCTTCAACGATTAGTGAAGCTTACACGAACAAAGATCAATTTTTATACAAACACACCAGGGTTTTGAGAGGGAAGCTTCAGGGAGGTTCAGATCGCATTTGCAGACAGCGAGAGGCTTTTTTGCATAGGTCCCTCTCTCATTGGAACAGCCCAGAGATTTTCCTGTTGAAAGTATCTACTACCACTTTAACCTTATGGCACCAAGGCATACCCAACAAAACATCACAACCCTCCAAAGGCATAATGTAGAAATCATCCTCTATCCATGTAAGTCTAGACGCACACTGAGACGCAATTTCCCAATGATCGGTGTAACCTCAACCGAATGGCCAAGACAAGCCAAAGTAGCCTCATGCAACGCTTGTGCAATTGGTTGTTGCTAGTCCCTTGCACAAAGCATGGTTCACACCCAGACAATCTAAAACTTGACTTTATTGACTTTGGCCAGGATGTCCTGCTTTCCAACCGAGGTCTATTAAGCGCTCGGACCGTAGTTACCAAAAACGAGAACCGGGAATCTAGAATAGCCGAAAGTTTGGGAAATGGGAATGGCACAAGGTGAAGAAGGAGGAGGGCCGCGCGGCGGGGGGGGGGGGGGGGGGGGACGATGGAACAGCTAACGGGAATTGGGAAATTTTGAAAGATTTAGAGGAATTGTTAATTTAAGTATAAGTTGTGAAGATTGGGGATCTATAGATAGGGAAAATTTGGGGGCAATTTTGATTTTGAGTAAAAATTGAAACATTTTGGAACATTTGAAAGAATTTGGGAAAAAATTGGGAATTCTGAGGATTAGGAAAAATTGGGGGAAAGCGGAGTTATCAGAGAAATAGAAGAAGAGAGAGGAAGAAAAAGAACGAGAACAGAGATGAAAAAAAAAAAACCGCAAACAAGAACGGGGAATGGGGAACAGGGAACAACTGTTAAGGTGCTTGTTCCTAACAATAGAAATGGCCATTTCCTACAACTATGGCCCAGACAACCTGTACTTGATTACATTGCAACCTAAGGCTGGACACTGGACATTTTGTGAGCCCCTATCGAGGGATGAGTCAACGGTGGTCAAGTCAAAGTTGTGCAAGTCCATCACCGTCAGGTCATATGAGCCTGGCCCCTGCACTTGTCTGTACAGTCATAGTCATGTCCATGTAACATCCAAATGCAGGTTGCATGTGACAGTTTTCTTGCTACACGCACCAGTGGAGGCACCGGCTAGGGTCTAGTGCTGCATCGAGCTGGGTGGGAGTGTTGGTGGGCAGGTTGCAGCAGGTGGACCCCACACAGGGTATAGACTGATCAAAGGAGCCCACGGTTAGAGACTGAAACCCACCCCCCCGCCCCCCGCACTGGGGGGGGCGGGGTGCTGCAGGAAGAAAAACCTAGCACAGTGACACACACAGTCTTGTAACACCATAGTGGACCAAATACGATCTATATGATGGCACCAAGGTCAAGCAAATTTTACAAGGCCAAGGTCTACTTCTAAGAACTAAGAATTGGCAACCATAAAATCCAGTGGCACAGACGGAAAAAAAGAGAAAGAAATCCAACCCATAAATTATTACATTACATGATGAGAATGATCAGCTGAAATTCCCATTCAACTTACTGCTAAGAGGTACAAGAGATTCCTGCTTGCTTTGTAAACGCCATTTCAAAATGCCTGAAGGAGTGCCGGTTTGGAAAGCCTTTGTAGAATCCTTCAGGCATAAGATGTTCTCTCTTGAGTACAACTCTTTGTTGATGAGAGGATGCGTCTTGAACTGAAAACTCTTGTTGCTACCAGTCTCAATCTAGTGGAAGGTAAAATTGTGAGAATTTTCAGACTCAGTACTTAAAGACAACAAGTCATGATGACCGACATGTATACATGAGCAGAAGAATTGAGGTTATTAATATACGTCATGCACACATAAGCAGAAGACTTGAGGTTTTTTATATACCTGTACACGTATTTGAGTATCCTCCTTATTTTGAACTACTAAGGACATCGTTCCCCTCACTTCAAAATTTTCAAGGCCACCATCTTTCTTCAAGGTGACCACGAGGTTCTCCTCCAAGGCAATGGTGATAGGATCGCTGGTAGATAATGCAGGTTTTGAAGGCCCCGAAACAGGCCGAACATCCTCCACAAACAGTTCACCTTCTGCTTTCAAAGACTCCAGGATCTGGTTGGTTTTTTGACCCTTTCCTAGCTGCATCCCAAGGCCCTTTGCTGGTGTTGGCAGCGAAGAAGTCCTTGCTACAACCCAATCACTCTTTCTGTTAGTTTGCCTTCAAGTAAGGGTTCAACACCCATCGACCAAAGGGTGTCTAATGGTAATTTTGCCTTCAAATTAAGGTTAAAGCATGCATCAACCAAAGGGTGTCTGACAGTTCCAAAGCATTCACCTTTTGGTTTGTATGCATCCAAATCTATAGAAGATCCAAAACCAGAGTTGCTCCCAAAGCCTCCCCCCCTCCAGAATTGAGATCGCTGAAACCATTTGAATCATATCTTGCTAGTCCACTTGTGTTACTTGGAATGAAATTGCTCTTCTCGGATTTCAGCCTCTCAATCTGCACCACAATGCTAAAGCTGAGCAAGTAATCTTTTCACAAAACAGTCAACAAGTAAACCACCTCTACCTATACCTTGCTTTTGTCGATCTCATTAGCTTTGCGCTTCATTATGTCTTTTGTTTCGTTGATTTTGCTCTGCACAATCATATTGTGCAGTCTCTCCTCATGACTTTCCATCTCAATATACTGTTTCACATCTGAAACAGTGACGTTCTCCTTGTGGCCCAATGCGATGACTTCATCAAAAGCAAAGATAAGCTCAAAAGCCACCTTGCATATCCCTTCTTCATCTAAACCAGGGCAATATTCCGGAACCTGCAACTTGCTAAGGACATGAAATGCACGAGTAGAAATCGCAGCCACTTGAGGCCGCTGGTACAGCAAACAGATTCTCATCTCTGGTTTATTCTTCTTATTTTATTTGAGAGTTACACATGTGCACACACACACACACACATACATACATATTAGATACTTACATATATAATACACATGCATGCATGCAAGCATACCAACTTGGAGATGTATCCTCCACCTGTATTTTCACATGTACTCAAACATTCACCATAGTGCACACCATGCTCTTGCTGATGATGATGATGAGATAGACATACAGCTAGTCTATCTTTTTGTACAAGTTTTTGTCTCAGTTTTGTTAGTCTTTTCCATGGTCCAGTACCACATGGAGCTCTTGTACTACCTTTGGTCTCATGAACCCATTGGGTCTTTTCAAGACGTTTAATCTCTCTCTCTCTCTCTCTCTCTCTCTCTCTCTCTCTCTCGTTTTTCTGTCAGCAGCTAGTTTTTCTATCTTTTCATGTTGTCTTGACATCCAGTTTTCACGGATCACATGTAACATTTTTTTCAGTCTCATAGATAGGTGTTAATAACCCCCCCCCCCCCCCCCTCTCTCTCTCTCTCTCTCTCTCTCTCTCTCTCTCTCTCTCTCTCTCTCTCTCTCTCTCTCTCTCTCTCTCTCTCTCTCTACGGGAGCAACAACAGGACCAGGTACATCCACGACCTACACACACGTGATCCTCTAGCTCCACGTACGCCAGGTGTCACTCCTGAGCGTGTACAATCCCTTTTGAAAGCCAAACCCCCCCCAATCTCAGAGGCCTCATCCCTCCACCCAGTAGCTGCAGATCTAGGATCTCCTTCAACATGGCAAGCTCCAATCACAGAGTGAAGATGCTAAGGCAGTGTTCTGTTCTGGAGGAGGATGCTCTCACTGTATGGACCACACATTGTCACCATGCAGCATCACATGGTTAATTTTGCTTATGTAGCTAGTTTTGCACAGTTTCCATGGTTCAATATTCATAATGGATTTCATAGACCCTCTGGGTTATTTGAAGTCTCTCTCTCTCTCTCTCTCTCTCTCTCTCTCTCTCTCTCTCTCTCATCATCAACAACACCAGGCTACACATCCATGAACTGGTTTACAAGTAGAAAGTAGGATAAATGGCATAGCAAGGACTGTGCACAAGTCTCCAATTTTTTTGATATGGGTCACAGCCCATATGACTATGACACTCGCTTGCGGTACATGCTAGTCTATAACACAAATCAAAGTATCTAAGACCAACGACAAAAGGATACAATTTTAGAAAGAAGTCTCAGAGTTTCCAGATCCTCTAGAATGTTGCTCTGCCTGTTTGTGACTAGAAGAAGGTACAGCTGCTCCATAGGTTGATAAACATAGCGAACATTCTCCGTTTCCACGTAAGTATGCTGCTTGCCGCTGCCAACCAGCTTAGGAAAA